>NW_004797282.1:641812-668136 GCF_000002075.1 Aplysia californica | reverse complement strand
CCCTGTGTTTTTTCTATATGTGTCACAACGCAGTGGAATCAGGCGCTCCTCAATTTTTAGCCCTTTAGAGTTATTGGTATCATCTTGAGGATTGTTCCTTTGCCTTGCTTTGATGAAAAAAATCATTTATTTTGAATAGAAAGTTGAGATATTTGCGATTGAAGGAGATAAGGTTGCCTGGTTTCAGAGGTAAAATTAGCAAAAAAATGGCTGCCAAGGTTTGGTGACTTCCATAGCTTAAGAGTCCTTGGTAACTGCAAATATTTGTTGTGCCATTAATCAACATTTCCCCATAAAATCCACACATAAAAGTGTTTTTGAATGGACATGCTAGGTGTTGAGCCAAAAAACAAAAATTGGAGAAAAAAGATTCCAAACAGGACAAAAAGATGCCGATTTCTTGGATTTAATTATTTTGACGAGCGTCTGATTTCACCACGATGCCTTACATATAATTCCACTGTGTAAAACGGTCACCTGTCCAACGCTGCCGCGGCCACCATATTTTATCACGCAACCCCTTCCAGACCAAACAATAACTCCTGTCTTATATACGTCCACCTCTCTCATCGCCCAAGGTTTTGTCATAAATTATGTATTGGCCCTTGATGTTGTGGACGAGCCGTGATAATCCAATCAACTGTCGTTGTTAGGTAGTCCCTCCAACCAACCGTATTGCGTAGGCCCCTCCCACTGTTGACCAACAGGTAACAATAAACTTTCAGCTGCTGGTGAGGTAAGCGTGTGATCCCTCAATACCGATAAGCCCTGCCCACAACTCGTTGGTAAGATGTGTCGTCACTGTTTACCCAGTCTGTAACAAAGTAACAATGGACGTCAACATGAACTTGCAACAGAAGCTTTGCTCATTCTCCGAGTGGTGGCGACCCATGTGTTTGTTTATGGCACTCTGTCTTCCTCATCTGACACATTTCGTTTTATTGTCACCTTTGCACAAAATCAGCAACAAAATAAAAAAGCTAACAAAGTACAAACCAACAGAAACAACAATAACAACAACAACAATGTGGCTGCCTTCGGTTGGGACCTCAGACGGAAATGTTTTTTTTCTTCATTTTGATCAGTCCTGCCCAAGACAGCCACCTGTCTTATACGGCCACTTTTCTCTTTGACAAAGGGTGGCCGTCTTACACAGGTTCGACTGTATATTATATTCTGTTTCACCCACAAATATGAAACAGGTGTTAACCCAGTTCTGCTGAACTTGTGCTTCAGAGGACGCCCCATTTACGAGCCACCTCGGTTTCTGAGTGCCAGCCAGGCGGCCCAGCAGTTGCTTGACATTGTAGAGAGAAGAGACAAGGACCAGAAAACTGATGCGGGTACGACCTCTCTCTTACACTAAAGTTTAAAATACATTTCAACAACCATAGAATTTACCTTGTGTACAAAAACTGGATTTGCACCAAGATAAAGACGAATTTTACATACAGTGCTCCACTTCTAAGATGTTATGTCTAATAAATCGAGGAAAAGTTGGATGATGTGCTGATGGGATCTTAATCAGATAAGGGCAGGGAGCAAGCCATGATGAGGTTTTAAGTAATGTGAACTTGGTTTGGAGTAAACTTTGGAGTTTCCCACACACTAGTGAGAGTTATTGATCAGACTGATCAACAGAAATTATCCCATTTCCTGACCGAGAAACATTCAAATGTAGATAATTTGATTTCATTCAGGCTTTTGTCATAGTTTTATTATTAACTGTTTATGCTGTTCCCAGATTACACACCTTTCTCATCATTATCGTTATGCTGCACTAAACATTCCTAATATTTTGTACACGCCATCGTCACAGTTGTATTTAGCTATAAACTATGCTTTTCTTGCAATATGCCCCTTCCTCACTGTAATTTTGTACCGAAGTTAACATTCCTCAGATTTCATTCTGGTTGCAACTTTATGCAGTTGTGAGGACCGTAAAACTCTTACCACCACCCCCCCCCCCCCAAAAAAAAAAACCCCAAACAATTTCATTCACACTATCATCATTATAATGTAAAGAACTTTGTACAATACTCCTCCAAGATTATGCACCTTCCTCATTGTTACACTGCCCTGGACATTCCCCAGATTTAACCCCTTCCTCTATCTGCGTGGCTGTAGCCAGAGTTGGTGCGTCTGACCAAAAAATTTCTACGGCAACCTTGAAGGAGATGGCAGCGCTGGACATGGGCCCTCCTTTGCACTCAATGGTCATCCCAGGCCACATGCATCCACTGGAGAAGCAAATGCTGCGACTTTTTGCTGCCAGTGATCAAGTCAAAAATGATCTCGCCTCAGAGGATGAGAGATAACATTAGCGACTGTGTAATGTTTAAATGAACTGACCAATAAAAGCAAAACAGGAAAAATATAGTCAAGATCTGTGTGTGAATTTTTCTTCATTTTATACTAGCCATGGGAATAAAAGTAAAGGAAAACAAACTAATTGCTATATTTCATCTTGGTTCTCATCCTTGGAGGCAATAGTTATGACACTTTTGGACCTCTCATCCTTCCGAAATTTTAACATTTTTGTTTTCCATAGGGGCTTTTCAAATATTACTATAATCTTGCACCTTTTGGGGAACTTTTTGCTGTTCCAGAACAGCATAGGGGGAACTGCTGCTTTATTTTTCCTCTTCTTTACTATCATCATTTCCCTCTACTTTTTTTGTATGTTTGTCACTCTCTTGTGAACAATTTCCAGGGTGCCTTGATTGTCGAAGCAGACTTTGTCACTTGTGCTGTCGATGCTAGAGGTGAGCAGAGTAAGCCAGATTCCCCGTTTCGACTTCTCTGTTGACATCCACCCTTTGGCCCTCATGTGACCTTATGCAGTTGCGAGCGCCATAAAACCTTACTTAAACAAGCAGTATCATGGCAGGTGTTACTCTCCCCCCCCCCCTCCCCGCATATTAAAACTATCATCCCCCCACCTGCAGGGGCAATTAATTATTATACAATCATGCACACATATCACGAGCTTGGAAAACTGAAAATAACGGATAGCTCGTACAGTTTGCCGTTCCCCGCCTGATTTACCTGATTAAAGATGTGGTAAACATATTTATTGTTAAACCCCAATGTGTTTGAGTTGTACGTGCCCAACTGTATCTCTATAGCAATATATCCTCAGCCTTTTTGTTAACATCTTGTCAGCTTAAAACTTGAAATAACATTGACTACGAGAATGTGAGTAAGTACCGATACAATAATATTTCAAAATTAAAGTTAAAATGGACACTTGTCCCTTTTCATTTTTGCCGTTTTACAATACATTGCCCAAGACATCCACTTTTCTTCTTGATTGGCCGCCTTGAACAATTCCAACAGTAATATAATATCATTTATCTTAAGGCTCTGACAACACAAAGCTACCAACTGCAACACAATACAACAAAATTAACTATATACTTTTACAGATAAAAAACAAGTAAAGAAAATTGTTGCCAATAAAATCATTTTTATTGATACTCAGGCAGAAGTACACAATACTCTAGGACATATTATTTCCTTTGTCATATCTCTTGTAAAAAAGAAAAAGAAAAAAATTCAAAATTAAGGTTTCCATAAACAGGGCATGTGCCAAAGTTATTGTTACAAAGAAAATATTTAAGCAGAATTTGCCTCAGACAGATGCTGAGAATCACAATGATAAGCTACTGTATTTTAAGTCAGTATATCATATGTAAAGCAAGTTGTTCTCCTTTGTTGGTTGATCATTTAAGTTATAATCAACATCCAAAACATAATTCCACCCTATATCAACAACAAGCAGCTGTCTTTTACTGGGTCCCAACAGCAGTGTAAAGTTCATACCGCATATATTGTGTTGATACACAAAGTTTGCCACACAAAAACACGTGGACTGTTCAATAGTTCACAACAGTGCAGGATCAAAATAGTTTTAATAGAAATCTTTAACCAAGGTATTAAAAATCACTCGAGAAAGAAAAAAATTGTTATGCAATGTCATGAAGGCCTTGAAAGAGCCAGGGCAAAACAAGGTGAAGCATTGAAGGGATAAATAAAAAACCGTTACCTTAATTAATGAACAGGTTTTTATTTACAAGTACCATTCTCCACAAGCCACAAGTGTTGAACCCCCCCAATTCCCAGGCAGGAAAAAAAAATCATCTTGAAAGAAATCACTCAACTGTATGTTACAGTAGGGTATAATGAGGATATTACATGTATTCCTTACATACAAATTTTGAATCTTTTAAAGTGCATATGGCACAACAAATAGGAATCTTTTTTCCTGAACTATACACATATTTTCAGCATTACAAATAGGTCAGTCACTTATACTTCTTTGATAATACTGAGTCTGTATAACCATGAATCAATTTATATATATAGATCTAATACAGTAGAAGCCGCTTAAACCGAACATGGTCAATCCAAAAACAGGGGTACACTGACAGAAGACAGAATCCCTGCTTTTAATTTTTTCACTATTTCAGTTTGAGCAATCTCTCACTCTAAACCAAAAACAAGGCATATCTGAAGAAAAGCTGGCAGTCCCACAGATTTTGTTTTTGTTTTCGTAAGAGTTTAACAGCGCTTGCAACACAATTAGGTCATACATGTGCCAAAGATTAGAGGAGTTACTATTACAAGAGAATCACTATCCAGTGCCAAAGATTAGAGGAGTTACTGTTACAAGAGAATCACTATCCAGTGCCAGATCTGCTACAGACACAAGCGATCATGGTTTCCATTCATTCCTTTCCTCGGAGGCTCTCAAAAAAGCTACGTTTCCCTGACCCATTTGTTTACGTTTCCTAAGTATGTTGTTCTGGCCCTACCCCTGCCTCATTTGCCTTCAATTTTGCCAGTGAGAGGTAGATGTTCAAGACCCTCATGTCTATTCAGGTGTCCTAAAAACTGCATTTGTCGTTTCCTGATTGATTTTAACATTGAGCGTCCCATGTGGGCTTCATCAAGTAAGCAGTATCTCATTTGATTTATAAGAGAATAACAAACAAACAAACAAACAAAAAGGAAGAAAAGAGATAAAAACGATAGATGTTTGATAGGAAAGAAAGAGCAACCCACACCAGAGTACTCGCCATCCATGCAGCCTTCGGTTTAAACGGACTTCACTGTAATATGTCAGGACATTAACACCACAGATTTTTACATTTTATTAAAAGAATGATGCTTGGAAAGCAGTAATGTACATATTTGAACAGCAGGAAATATCATCCGCGAAACACAATTGAATAATCATCTGCGAAACCCATTTGAACAATTTAATATCAGGTATGCGTGAGTTGTGTGAATACAAGAGTACAGGAAGAAGAAAGTTCATGGATAATTATGCTTAACTAAGCTGGGATGGTTTCTTTGCAGACAAGCGGTATCTGTACAGCACCAATCTTCCTACAAACCATAAAGTATAAATCTGATCAGTATTCCTTGAGACACCCAATCCAAATGCTGGAACTGCTTCACCTTCATGTGCTAAATACTTCTGATATCAATTCAAATCCAAAGCACTTGAACATTTGCAAAGGCCCCAGGACTGGACACGAGGATATTTATCCCTTAGAACAACAATTTTTTGCATCCTACACTGTCTACAGGTCGAAATGAGAGTCAAGTTAGTAATTAACAGATTGACAGTCATAATAATAATTACTGCATTTGTATAGTGCATATCCATGCTCTACAGTGTGCTCAGTGCTCTTTACAATTATCATTACCCCAGCACACACTAGGACACTCAGAAATATTCTCAGCTTCCCAGGAAGCAAAATGTACAGACTGCCGATCAAGCACTAACACACTAACAAGCTGACAAGAGAATTTAATGCGATAATAGAATTAATGCAGTAGTATTAGTACTAACTCCACATAAATATATTGTATTTGAAAACCCCTTCTCTCCTTCAACAGCAATAATGTGTTTGATTGACTGAAGACTCGCAGCCATTTCACACATGTATGACATATTGGCAACACAGAAGTTAAAAAATGTATGGTTAAAAAGAAATTCATTAAACTTATTCATACCCTGCTTATATGTTTTTAAATGCATCAAGACTAGCCATTTTCTCAGAATAACAGTTCAAAATAGTGTAAGCAATCAGAATATTACCAAGCAAAATATGCCCCCAGAATTGGATAGTTCATTGTTCTCTTCCTTCACGCGTTACATATGAGCTAAACGCTAAACAAGAGTAAAAAACATGGCCCATGAAATATTGACTGGCCTTGCAGACAGCGCCAGCAAAAAAATGACCATGACATTTGATTTCCATAGCTGTCTTCAGAATCTAATAACTACTTCAATACATATCTTTTGCTTCTCGAGTAAACATATAACTACAAATAATATAGAGCTAAAGTTCTATGATTAGATATTGTAACAGACCGCAGTCTGAACCACTTTGTCCTGAATTAAATATCATGATCACTCTTTGTCGAAAAACAAGGTAGGATAAAAAGGCTAGCCAACCTTTTCAAAACCCAATCAGTCAGAGATACCAATGCTAGAGCATCCGCATACACAAGAAAGAACAAAATTACATCTAAGTGGGACTGGTTTTGGAGTACTGTAAGTGTAAGTGATAAGGTTTCTCAAATTCCAGACTGCCAAATCTGGGACAGTCCCAGGAAAGTTGGGTCTGTTGGCAAGCTTGCATAATTTATTAACTGAGCCTAACGAAAATTTTACAGCACAACACAAAGAGCGAATGTTTATATCAAGCCTCTACAGCCATTACGCTCAGTCTTCAGTTCTTCACCAGACCTATACAACAGTTACAAACACAAATAGTGGAACTTGTCTTTTATTATTTGAGTTTTGCAAAACTGTGCACAGGGGAGCTTTTACTCTTTCGACACACTTTCCCCAACTTGTACTATTTTAATGAGCACAAATGAGCATAAAAGACCTCAAAAGCATTTTGCCTATACTCCAGCAGACTAGAAACTCCACCATACTTTTCCAAACAGAAATGCAAATATATACCCTAAGTAATCCACTGACCATGCTGGGAGGAACTAAGTATCAAAGCAAGTCTTTTGGCATGATGAAATAGCTAACCAGTAACATGTTTCAACTAACAAGGAAAACAAACAGATTTTTTTTCAGTTCTCTATTACTAGACCTGAATTGAGACCTCAAGATTAAAGACACAGTATGCCCAAGTCTTAATAATTACTTCTCCTACGCGATTTGTTGTATGACTACACTTTGAAAACGCACCATCATCAAATTAGCTCATCCGAGAAAGCATGTATTTGTATTCATGCAGATTGGTGTATAGACAGCTATGCATCTGTGAAATAGCAATACAGAATTATAACAAAGAGAAGTGGCGTTACATCGTAGAGCAAGTCATCGGTCCTAAAGGAAGTGTAACAGATATGTTTTTTTTGCAAGCAATACATACACCTGGCACTATGTATTTTCAAGCAATGCACCTGATGCATGCATGTTTTATTTTCCCACGAAGCGAGCACATCTAATGTTATGTCTGGTGACCTACAACAAAATAGAACTGCCTTCAATTTTAACCAAGACTTCATTCTTTGGTCAGTGAAAAGATGTTTCATGATTGTGAACTGAGTAAGAGAAATGCACTGCAATGAATTTTGAACTTCTCTCCATGAAGCTTCACTCATTTCGAAAGATAGGATCTATCAAAATGCCAGAGCTAGATCACGATATGAAATGCTATCATAAAAGTAGCAGAGCAGACGATCAGGAGTATTCAGACAAAGAATTACTCCAGAAACAAGTCCCTCTATGAACCATTAAACAAAAAGTAGAATGAAAACAATATTATTCTTGAGAAGAATTTCATTTGAACACAATGTCTACAATTTCATGAGGTAAAAAGAAAGTGGGGAAAATAAACTGTGCCTTTTGCTCTGCTATGATGTGAACACAATGCAAAAAACGTGTCCTGATGTTACCACCTTGTGTAAAAAATATGACAAATCAATAAATATGACAGTGAAATAAGACGGAATGGCACTGGTCTCCCAGTAGCTACGAGATAAAATCCTGCAGCAAAGCAGGTTGTTCAAAGATTCGTAAATGCAAATTTCAAGAATTGGCTCCTCATCTAAATTAATAATACAACAGCAGTTACAAATTACAATTGTGCACAAACGCACAGACACAACAACAATTAAAGAAAAATCCAGGCCAGGTAAATCTTTTTACACAAAGGTACAGTCTTCCATCTAAAGTCATAAACCAAACAGGGACACGCCTGACCACGTCTTTACTCACTCTTCACTGCACACCAAAAGTCACACATGGTCACTCACGTTATGTGAGGTTCAGAACAGAACAAAGCCCCAAAAATTGCTGAATATGCAACAGTACATTATAATACATATATATATGTATCACTCGAGATTCCATCTGAACACCTCAGAACCTAAGGAAACACGGTTTTTTTTGTATAGTTGCATAAGAGGAACTCAATCTTGACCTTAACAAAGCCTAGCAAAGTAAAAATAACCAAACCCGTTTCACAGCATTTTAGTGCTGCAGACTTAACATTCAGGTGTAAAACAGACTCAGTCAAAAGTAACGGTTCGAAGAGCATTGTTTTCAGCAATCTCAAACGTGGCAACGGCACCGTCATTGAACTTGAAAGACATCCCTCCATCCACCACCAGACAGGCGTCCCACATGCGCGACCGTATTGTGATTCTGAAAGGAAAAGGAATGAAAAAAAAACCCATTTAAATAACAGACATGATACCTTCATTTGTTTCCCCCACCACCCCAGTTTTTTGTTTCCCGTCACTGGCTCTTATAAGGTCGCTTTTAGGTACAAGGGGGCTGTACCGAAAAATGCTGTTTTGAAAAAATCTAAGGTAAAGTTTTTGACTCTGATTCAGTTTCTTTAAAAGACAAGGAGTTTTCTCTATAACCAAACAAATATACACACCAATGAAACCAAACTATATGTAGAGCAATGCCCACTTTTTCGTGTAGGTCAAGATTTCTCGAAACCCCCATCTGGGTCAGCTTGCTTGTCCTTAAAAGCGACCATTTATCTGTTTAAATCATTTATCAGTTTGATCAAAATTTTTATTACTAATATTTATTGATCTTCTACAATACTAAATATGTGACACACAAAAGATTAAAAAGCAGATTTCTAACAAAGACTACAGCGGTTATTCTCTGCTTTCCAACATTTAACCAACAGCTGAGAAACACATGTAATCTCTATAATATAAGTTGATAATTACAAAGCTCCATTCGACAATTCCAAGAAAAAGAAAAGTACCAGGTATCTTTGCAAATAGATGTTTTCCCTAGGCTCGTCATTACAAAGAAATTTCAAGAGGAAATACACTAGAATTTGTTTTTAATATGCTCCTTTCCAACATCAGCGTATATTTATATATAACAGTTTGCATGCAATAAACAAAGCCACATCACACTCATAATCAGATATTTGGCACACAAAGGCATACAAATCACATACATTTTTCTTCACTAACATTTTACCTACATAACAAAAGGCAGAGAATGTATTTCTTGCTTGATTCGAAAGCAGTTTTAGTTAGGTTTTACGGCGCTCGTAATTGCACAAGGTCATATGAGCACCAAGGAGTGGATGTCAACACAGAAGTCAAAACGGGAAATCAGGCTTACTCGCCTCAACAGCACTGTCTGCTTCGACTATCAAGGCACCCAAGAAATAGCAGTTCACAAGAGAGTGACAAACATACAAAAGAAGTAGAGGAAAATGACGATAGTAAAGATGAGGAAAGAAAAAGCAGCAGTTCCAGCTATGTTGTTCCGGCACAGTATGAGTATGACAATGATAAATCAGTCCATTCACAATTCTACTGTGCATAAGAACATGTTAACATCGCCCCCTTTGGAAATGGCCTAAGTACAACTTCAGTCAGTAGCACTGCCCTGGTGGGGGGGGGGGGGAGGGATTCAAAAACAGTTTTGACAGAAAGAAACTTACTTTTTAGCAAAAGAACCAGTGCGCTCCACATGAAAGACAGCTGAAAACAAGAGTACAACAAAACAAAATCAGTAATCTCAGGGGAACAATGGAGTCAAGCAAAGAGTGTAGACTAGAGGGACGGATGTAAGACATCAGCTCCTTCCAGTCACAGATCTGGTACATTTTCTAATAAAGACATAAAGACGAATCTTGCTTACAAAAATTGCTTCAACATGCATGTCTTCATAGGCAATGACCCCATTACATTTATCTACAGATACTGACCTTCTACCCATCATTTACTTACTTCAACACATCTCACCCTCCTTTTACTAGGAAAAGTTTCTTTTCACCCACCATAACTGCCTCAAACAGGTTGCACAGAATAAGTGACAAATAAATATAAATATCAAGTACATGTAGTAATTTTCCACAGCACTTCAAACACAAAAATAATGTGATAAAGGGAAGCCAGCCAGACCTAAATATCAAAATTTGGATGCAAATCATCTAAATTCCCCCCCCCCCCCCCAAATCTGTCCCTGAAACAAATTTAAAAGGCAAAAAAAAACATGAAGTTAAACTAACCACATTTTTATTTTGTGAACCTAGAAACAAATCTTAACAATGAGACCAACAATGACCAATAATAACATTCTAAAGCATAATTATTTCAAAGAGCGTTATAACGGCCTCAACGTCATCAATCAATAAAAATTGAGACCACAATACATTCATTTCATGTCACTGAGGAATAAAACCTTGGTTGTACGCAAAACAGAAATATTATACTGGTATTAAATTCACATTCCATTAACAGTATCAATTACAAATAAACAAACAGTTTACTGGTACTATTCACCGTTTTTAATAGGGTCTCTGATGGTGTAAGCCATCAAAGGTTCACTGGGGTCAAAGCGGAGACTGCTGTTGAACGTGTCCATAATCTCCTCCGTCATGGCCTCATCACCAACGGGAAAGTCACAGCCAGATACCTGATTGGCTGAAAACAAATGGTAGAGAGTTAACTGTAAACTCTTGTTTTGATAGATCTAGTACACCTATGCCATGTGTTTAGCACATCTGATTCTCTGTGATAGAAAAAAAAAGATATAAAAAGGCTCAACTTCAAAGACCGACACAGAGATAGTCACAGAATACAATGAACAGTGCTTGGACAAAGCTGAAAAGTAAGGAAAATTCTTTACATGACTGTTACAGATAAGTCCACTTATAACAAGTCCTGAAATAACGAGAAGTCTGTTATAAAGACACTATTCTAAAACCCTGGGTTTTTTTCCTCCTTTATCTTTGTATATAAAATACTGCTTTAGCGCTACCATACAAACATACGAGTCAGTTATAGCGGAATTTGCTGCTGCTGTGCACAGCGCATAGGCCTCGCCAGTTGAGAAACGTGTTGGTGATCTAGCGATACAAAGAATGGGAGAGCCCATGTATGCCAACAATGAAGGCCGGAGCGAATGAGTGGGGAGGGTGTGGCATACGCAGACAAGCAGAACGCATCGCGTGACAGGCCAGCCTAGTCTAGATATCATCTAAGCCTACTATGCCTCTCGCATCTCCGGTGTGGGGATGGAGAGGACACAGTGATGTGATGCATGGAGCAAATGTGTGACATGCGCAAGCTTGCGGAACGTACCACAAAGTGTGGTGGGGTGTGGGACAACACAGCGGGGCGAGTTAGCCTAGAGCCCTTTCTTTCTGATCGCCAACGCCGAGCTGTTAGCATCGCTAGACCTTCAGTTAGAGAAAGTAACCTGATTCGATTTTTGATCAAGTGAGACCTCGAGGTCATGTTGAAGAAAATCATCCCCATGGGAGATAAAAAGAAATAAACAAAACACCAAACTCGTAGATTAGGCCTACTTTATTTTTCCCCCTGAATTTATTACTGAATCCCTCATAACGAGAATCCTGCTATAACGGACATTTTGCACCAGTCCCCTCCCTCTCCTTATAACAGGATTCCACTGTACATCACAGAAGAAGTTCAACAAAAACAAACATGCCCACCAATGTTAAGGATCTCCCCGACTGCTGAGCTTGAGAGGTGATTGATGTGAAAGTGCCAGGAGCTGGACCCCGTCCCTGTGCAGATGGTCACCCCAGAACTCTTCTGCTTCTCCTTGGGAGTCGTGTCAGTGGCAATTTCATAGTAGGACACTCTGGGAACAAAGGAAAGCAGAGACAGACCTTTCAATAAACACACTCAAAACATCTGACACGAAAAAGTTGTGCTTTTACCATTTCAGTTGTGAATAAAAGGCATCCAACACTGAAAACCTTATTATTAATCTGAATTCTTGTACCTCTGGAACCATATAAGGCAAACCATAATGTCTCTCGCATATTTTTCATCCTTATTTTTCCTCCTCAAAAACCAAATAGGAAACACCTTTTAAAGAATTACTTCTGCCTCCTAGATTGTTGCTTCCTGGTAGTAACTTTGTACCATTTCAAACTGCTAGAAAACAAGAAAATTATCATGAAAGTCTCTTTAGCAAAATGTGTTTTATGTGATGTGGGCCAGTAGCCTTAAACACTCTATAAACACCTACTTTACTTCAAAACAGAAGAAGAAAAAAGACAATCCACAATTGAACAGACCTGGACGATAACGACTCTCCGACGAAAACTTCGTTTAAGGCCAAGCACGGCAGTCTCCGCACTGGATACGTCTCCTTCTCTCCATTAGAAGGCTTCAGGACCCGAACCTGCTCATCCTCAGCAATATGTTCGATGAAGCGATGCTCGGGGAAGATAAGCTGCTGGTCGTGCAGCTCAATGGGGTCATCGTTAATATGCGTGCCAGACATGGTGACCTGTATTCTCTGTCTCCACTTCCACCTGGTACACCAAGAGAACAAAATATTAACATTTTGATACAATACACACTCATAACTTTGACTTACGTCAACATCATTCAGTTTCATCATATCAAAATGCATTTTCCAGGAGATCCTGTAATTTATACAGGTGGGTAAGTGAAAAGAGATAGCCAGCAAAGTGGATGGGGATTTGTTGCATTCGCCAACAATAAAATCATCCATAGTGCATCTGGAGTCAGCAGCAGGGCTACATAAAGTATGCGAATGGAAATTGAAGCCATCACGAAAGCACTTACATGGATGAACCAATATCGCACCATACAATCCATGCTGTTCTCATCATAGATTCCATGTGTACCCTTAGAAGGATCGAGAAAGGTTTCCTGAGACCAGAATGGATTCAACGCCAATAAGATCGCTCACATGGATTTTCTGCCCAGGCCATGCTGGCGTTAAAGGAAATGAAAAAGCCGACAAACAGGCTGGCTAGGCCACCTCAGTAGACATTATGGTTCAACCAGACAGGGTGGAGATCCTGAAATGTCTCTCTTGCCACTTGATTGAAGAGGAAGATAAGGAGGCAGAGGCCAGTACTGTTGTAGAGAGGATGATGGTTTTGGGAATACAAAATGGGAGTCGGAAAATCTGGCACCCTTGAAGGAAAGAACAGAATGCCATTCAACCAGATATGCACTGGCACAATCAGTAGAAAGACTTTCAGCGGCATTTTGGAGAGAGCAAGGGAACATCAATCGACATGTCCGGAATGCAGGGACGTTGCTTCCTGATACAATGAAATATTAAAGAATTTTCCTTGTTTTCATGACAAAAAACTTAACATAAACAATTAAAAAGGATCAATTGCCTAAAACTTAATGACAACCTGTACAAAGATAATATAAAAGGACATTTCAGCTAAAAAATACCACCCCCACCCCCCGCCCTCTCCCACTTCCTTTCCTAAACACAATGAACAATGATCCTCTCCATTTTCACATTATATATTTGCAGATAATTGGGAAGCAAAGTAGCCGTAGGAATGGAGCAATCCATGGTGTCCTTCATGAGGTAGTAAGTCTTTTGACCACTGGCTTAGTTAACAGTAGAGTTTTAAAAAATTAAGATCCAGTCATTAAAAAAATAACTTCAGTGACATAATACGTAATTCCTTCAAATAAACTAAGTTTACCAAAGAAAGAATAACATTGTGTATGTTGCTGTTACGTAACCAAGTTGAAGGGAACATATACCTATATTCGGTGGACAAATATTTCTTTTCAGTAGTTATAAACAAAGTGTGTTCAAAACACTCATACAGACAAGAAAGTTCTGAGCTTACCCAAAGTCTCCTTTCAAAAGCCGCTTCAGAGCATCCCCAAACTTGACAGCATTGTACTCACATTTGGGTAAGCAAAGGTGACCCTCAGATCTAACCAACAAAGAGTAGCAGGCGAAATAAATTACTGAACAACAACAAAAATTTCTTTTGATTATAATCCAAATCAGTTTTACAGCTATTATTAGAAACAGAAAAGACACTAATCATTTTAAAGGCAATAACTACCCACTCTGAGGAAAAATCTATATTTAGCTTGAATGAACCCTCAGTCAATTAACAATTATGACAAAACTGGATGGAAGGCAGTAAAACTGGAGCAATGACAATGCTAGCTCTGAAGTGCAGAGGAACGGGGGTGGGGGGGGGGGGGGGAGGGGTGGGGGTTGTTGCATTTCCTACTGGTGAGACAATTGACTTTTGGTATGCCCAAGCTTTCATTCAAGAAAATTTTCAAAAGTTTACTGTAACTGCTTTAAAGACACATTGCACATGATAATAAGAATTTCTTACCCCCCCCCCCCCAATGTTCCTTAAAAACAAACACACGGGTCTGTTTTTCTATGGGAGTAGGGGGTGGAAGGAGATATCAATGTCTACAATAGAGAGTTTAAAAAAATTATAGGTATAAAGATGTAGAACTGCCAAGAAGGGACAGTGACAGGTTTACTGGAAGCCAGTGTTGATGCAACCCCTAGTAAGCTTTCCACATCTCATCTGTAACAACATCAGCTATCCCTAAAACCTGTTCACCCCCCTCCCCCTAATCCCCCTCCCCACCCTTTTGCAGTTAAATAGGCTGCTTGTCAATTCTCCATTAGTTTAAGAGCCACAATGGGATAAATCAGGCTTTCTGAAGAGGGACACAAATAAACAATTAACTGAACTCTTCAATATGTTTTATTTGTTCATAACACAACCCTTTAATCAATCAGAAAGGATTTTTTTTTTTTTAAACCTAACTAATTTGTTGGTTCCACTGTGAGGTAGTGTTCACCTGTCAGGATCTGTGTTGATGCCAATCAGAGGCTTGCTGGTGTTGACAAATTTGTTAGCAGCTAACAAGTACGTGCCATCTCCCCCAGCTGTGAACACAACATCAGCCCAATCCAAAGCACTCCGATCAAGGTAAAATCTTTGAACGACTCGAGCTTCGATGTTTGCCTTCCTGAAAATATATTAAAGGGGTGATCAAATTGGCTCCTATACAAAACACAGGCAGAGAAATGAAGAAGTAAGAGCAGCTGTCAGCACTGAGTCCTGCCGACATTACATAGAAAGACAGAATAAAAATGGATTGGCCACCTGTTTCTTATGTCACCTGGCCAGTCAGCCTCGAGAGCCTACAACACCAAGCACTCAGGATACAAACGAAGAGGAAGGCCATGCAAAAGGTGGACGAGGGTGTCAACGAAACCATGAGAAAACATAATATCACAACTGAAAGAGCTGCGGAGCTGGCGTAACATAGAAAACTGCATCTCTCCTCGACACAACAGAGGATGAAAAAAAAAAGGTAAAAGTAAGTACAAAACACTTATTCAAATCTGAAAAGTGAAAGATAAAAACATCATATCCTTCAGGCTAAAACACAAACTTATTTTAACTATTTGACTTCTGCTGTTTACCCCGACGTGATAAGGCCCTCGGCTGGGAATGCCCCGCTGCAAACTAAAATTCCACTGCCGGTGCGCCTTGTATTGTCCAGATCCTGGCACATAAATTGGTTTGGTGTTTCACCACATACACACAATCACACACGCATACACACACAAAAACATGCACACACAGACAGTTTTACAGTCACACGCATAATATATATAAATAATAATAATGTTAAGCTAGACAAGACATACTCAGTATTCTGTTTGTAACTCAATGTTATTCTGATGCATGCTCTAAGGCCATGTGAATACTCTTGTGCATCAATTCAATAGCTCAACATGAAGTTTAGTTATGAAAAAAGTGCAAAGTACAGATGAAAATTATCATATATGCATGTGTAGTGTGTGTTAAGGGGGTGATAAATATTTTCTATTTAAAAATCAATTCAATATGCCCCAACTCTCCCTTTCTACACAAAACAATACATAATATAAATACTTCATGTAATACGAACGATTTAAAGACAACAACAACTTACTGCAGTTCCTTTCTCACAACATCCAGGGCATAGTAGTGATTCTTGTGACGCTCGAGGAGACCGAAATAATCAGAGTCTTTGGATTCAAGCTTAAAAAGAAGAAACAAAGAGCAAAAAATTGAATGAAGAATTCATATTGTATTTACTTAGTGTTATCACTTTTAAATTGTTTGTAATTACCTCAAATTCTTGAGACTTTTTGCAAGAGAGCATTTTTAGTCAAAACTTCCAGTAGTACAATTAACTAAATGAACATAGACCCCAACTTATCAATTATGCTTTTTTCTCTTAATGAAAGCAAAATATAGAATCTCTCTTAACCAATTTTCACAAACTCATTTTGATTTATAACTACTTAATTTGAAATCTATGTCGCAAGTTTACGTCAACGTCCATTGTTACTTTGTTACAGATTAGGTAAACAAAAACAGTGACCAGTCACCTCAATACGATTGGTGCATGAGTTGTCAGCGGGGCTTTGTATATATATTGTTATGATGGATCATGCTTTCCTCACCAGCAGTTGAAAATTTGTTGTTAGACCTACCCATTGGTCAACTTTGGGCTTAACATTCACTGGAGTGACTAACAATAACGACAAGGTGAATGGATTATGACGGCCGTCCACGCCGATTCAAAATTTATGACAAAGCATCGGGCAATGCGAGACTGCGCCTGGCCACCAAAGGCAGGTAAATTTGACAGTGGGCTGATAAAATAAAGTGCCCTCCCCAAACCTTCGTGGTGTGTTAATTTGTGAATCTTTTTTAACAATCTCAGCAATTCTCATTCCATAAATTTAGCCTGTACCAGCACCATTCTGTATCTTCTCTTTTCCACCCCAAACAAAGTTGTACACACACACACACATGCAAACACACACACAAACCCCAAGCAGTCGTATTGTTAGTGCCGTAACCCATTAAGCGCTAAAACTAAAGCGGCAAGGCGGGCCTGCCACGACGGGGACAAAAGACCATAGTAGAACTGCAATATTTTGGTAGTAGAGAATCTTTGGTATTATGGCATGGAATTGCGTGCGTATAGCAAAAAAATGTGTTGGTGCACACAACTGCGTGTGAACAAGACACTCCCGTGCCCGTTAGGGCCCCATAGTATAGCCACAGACTTATTGTGTAGGCCTACTTTACGACCATATTAAAACTAAAGAAGTGGCTATCCTCACCCGCGGTGAGAATAAAAATACGATCGGCTATTCTCACCCGGTTTGAAACAAGACCTGTTTTTCCTAATTTCGGAATACAGTCTGTTGGTGTGGATGATCAAAGTGACAAAAGCAAAGAAAAAATGACGATAGCACAAAAGTAAGCTAATTTGATCGTCTACAAAGATGCCATAGGTATTTCCCTTTTCGAATCGAGCCCAACAACTGTTTTTGCCCGTAAGTTCTAGCAAGATCCACTCCTCCTCCTCCTCTCTCTCTGTCTTTCTGAATACCCTCTATCGGTGTGACAATCAAATTGACAAAAACAAAGATTAAAAAATTGGGATAATCCGGTTTTGGCCCCAATGATTACTATGGAGTATGGGTTTTGACTCCACCGAGCGACTAAACGATTACTTTTCAGTGCGCGTGTCGATACGAAGTCTGACGCGCGGCGAGCGAGAGGGATGGCGCACAGCGAGAGAGAGAGAGAGGGGGAACGCCGCATGGCGTTGGTTGCTGGGTGCGTAGGGTCGGCGAATGATAATGAACGTAATATAATATACTCCGGTTTTAGCTCCAGTTAGTAATGCCGAAGAAAGAATAATTAACAAAGGCGAAGAGAGAACTGGGGCCAAAACCGGAGTATAGTATAATGGGCAGCTCTTTACAAATTTTACAAATACTCTGGGTCTAAACCAAATAAGTAATTTTAATTAAAGGACGAAAACATTGCTGAGGCAAAGAGGGGTATTGGGACTCAAACCGGATTTTAAGACAAATAGATACTAGATGATCTAAATGGTTTAACTTTTGTGGAGATATTTAAGAAAAAGAGTTAGGGGGAGGGGGGTAGAGTCGCTGATTATTGGAGCTTTGGGGTTAGAGCCTTGGGGCTTTGGGGCTAAAGCCGGAGAGTAGTAGATCTACAGTAATAAAGAAGCTGACCCAACTTCCCATACATAAATCTACACCAACTCCACGTTTCTATTAACGCTGATGTTGAGGCACCGCCACTAATGTTTTTCAACAAAGACAACAGCACAGCGCACAGCAGAGGGCAGGTTTCATTTTTTCTTATCTCTGCTGGAATCAATCAATGAAAGAGGCGGTGAAGCAGCCTGCAGTGGTTGGGTTTTGATTACCCATGGTGCGAACCCCCAGCCCCACCGTTTAGATCTAAACTACGTAATGATTCAGTGTGCATCCAATGAAAAGCAGCAGTGCTTGAGAGATGATCAATCAGAGTCCAGATTAAGGTAGGCTATAATTAGTGGCTAGGCCTACCGTAATACGAGGTAAGTGAACTGTTTGAAAACTTATTGTTTTACAAAGTAACCAATGAAAAGAAGCGTTTTTGGACAACGGTCAATCAGAGTTCTGATCAAGGCCTATGAGGTAAGGGAGCAATTTGAAAACTAATTGTCCAATGATTATTCTTAATCATAAATCTAGATCTAATCAGTTCTAGCATTTGCATTCATTCTGTTCTCTTGTCTTTGAGTGTTCTGATGCCGCACCTCGTGTTAATTATGATTCAAGTGTTCTTTTGTGATGGCTGGTAATTTCAACGTGAAGAAGGATTATATTGATTCAATTAATCTTGGAGATATTTATTATAATCCTTATAATTTTTTTCTGATTCTTTTGCAAGAGGACAAAGAGTTTTATTTGTGGCTTATTAAGTTTGGACTTCTTCCAAGTGAGGAGAGTTTTGCTTGTGACAAGTGTTCAAGTAGTTTAAAACTTTCCTATAGAAGTGACAAACGCATTTGTTATAGATTTCGTTGCAAAAAAAAAACATGAATTCACTGTAAGTATTCTTTTTTTGAACGTTCGCATGCAGAAATTCGGGACATCCTGGTTTGTATTCGATCATATTTATTGGGACTGTCTTTAAATAAATGTGCATCCGAAAGCGGTTTACACTATAAGAGTACATGTGTTGACTGGGCAAACTTTGTACGAGACATTTTTATTGAAGTTGTGTACAAAACTTACCAGACTGTTAAATTTAGTGGCACAGTTGAGATTGACGAGTCTCTGTTTGGTACCAAGGTCAAATACAATAAAGGGCAGCCACATGGGAAGAGGGTGTGGATCTTTGGCATTGTGGAACGAAGATCTTTATCTAATCGCATTTTATTGTTCCCAGTGGAAAGTAGGGACGAAGCAGCTTTACTTCCTATTATTAAAAAGTTCGTCTAGCCTGGTTCAACTATCTCTGCCGTCGATTTTTGTATTTTTACATATTTCATAGAGTATTTAATTCTGCATCTGATGGTGTAAAAATTTTAGTCATATCTTAATCCGTTGTTGCGTAATTGAGAGTTCGTCGTTTTCCCTTACACTGGCGAGCTCCGAGCCAGAGCTCAGTGTAAGGGAGAACGACGAATGGTCGATCGGTCAAGGATCACTGCTCGTTCGGCGTTGTCCCCTGGTCTCTGCCGTTGGGCAAATTCGTCATGGCCGACGAATGACAAGTGATCACTGTTGCGTCAGTACAAACATATTAAGCTTTTTTAACAAACAAACATACCACCACTCCCTCCCCTGTAGTACCGTCGATGGTTTATAAGAATGTATCTCTTAGTGTGTCTTTCTGTCTGTCTTCACGTATTAGTGCTGATGGTGTGAATTGACAAGAGCAGGCGGGAGAGAGGGGAAAACGGATGGGAACAGGGGGAAAGGGGTGGGGATGGAACGGTCAAAACAGTATTTAGGGAGAAATTCATTAGCACTGCATATTAGTGTCCGCCAGATGTTCACAGACTAACGTCATGTTACTTTGCTGTCCAGTCATTTGACATCCCAAATCATAACGATGGCTATAGTGCCGCAATTTGTCCAGCACATGTCACTGGTCGACATCATTATAGAATTACCAAGCAATTAATGACACTGCGTTATGAGAGTAAATTTCTTTGTCCAACTTAAAAAGTGGAGGCATTGTGGCGACACTTAGTCTTGCTTTACGATTTTTTATGACTTGATGGACGTTACGATCGAGTATAATAATGTCTTGCAGATTCAAACCGTTCCAGTCGATCTCTACTTTGTGGTATGTTTTCCGATCAGCTGAATCCTTTATTAACATACAAAGCGTCCCATTACCTCTCCCGAAAGCGCGTGTGATACAGTCTTGTCAGATTGTTACATTTCTTACTTGAAAGTTTCATTTTGCAATGATCTGATCGTATTATTGACATTGTAACATTGTTGATCCCTTTGGTCGGGCAGGGAAAAATTTGCAATTAGCGAAAATAAAAGTAAAACTCGCTTCTGAAGAGAATACAGTAAAGAGATATCGTGGAAACCAAACTTTGGTTCCGAATGAGACAGTTTAAATCAAGCTGCTGAAAATGTGTGCACATCTGATTTGTACACTGACTGTGTAGTTTGATCAAGCGGCGAAGGGAAACGAAGGACGTTTACCGAGTTACAGTTGGGATCTAACAAACACCTAACTTTATACGCATAATAGCTAGTTTGTATACGTTTTATTTTTATTTGTAGTAACCAGTACACAGTCATTACTGTCAATAATGCGTCAAAACTGACCATCGCCTACGCCCATAAACGTTCACGAATGTAAGGGAAAACGACGAACCGTACCATTCGTCGTTTTCGCTTACATCGCAAGGCTCACCTGCGGGTGCGTAGTGTAAGGGAGAACGACGAATGTCGAATAACTTTGCTACTTTTTAACCTAAACCATTCAAACTTTAGAAACTGCTTTAGGAACATCTCAATCAGATATCTGGTGAATTACAGCTTAAAAGAGTGGAAAATAGAAGAGTTATAAAGTGAAACAAGTTTTTGCCTCTCCTGAAAAATTTGCCTCGCTACCTGCGCAGGACCATTCGTCGTTTTCCCTTACGACGGCAGATCTACTCTGACGGTTGGGCCTCTTATTCTTCCCAAAACAGTGAAGGACACCAGCATTTTACTGTTTTGCACAAGTGGTCCTTCCGTCAGTTGTACCAGAATCGATGTACAGGGGAGACTGTGGAGGTCCACACAAATCAAACAGAGGGCGCATGGGCACACGCAAAGCAACACTTCCGGAAGATTTACGGTACTTCCGAAGCCAATTTTGAGAGCCATTTATGTGAAGTGCTGTGGAGTAACTGGAACTCCAAGGGCAAATTGTTAGAAAATTTTTTCGCAGTGGCTATTTTTACGGCGTGCCGTAAAGATAGCCTCCCAGTGAGTCCCAGGCTATTTTTACGGCGATCCTCGAAAAGCGACCCTACTCCGCCTCTCATGTACGCGACATGCCTCAATGTATTAATCTAGGCCTATAGTAGGAGCCGTTCAAAATATAAACTTACACCTCAGAGGGGAAAGGGTGTCTTTGGCTTCTGTAAGAAATGTGTAAGATTGGGTGGGGGGGGTTAACCAAATATGACACTTCTGTGAGATGAACGTTTTGCTCATGACTGGGAAGAAAAGGTAAAAGAAAAAGTGGATAAATGCCAGTGACAAGACCCAGATCTGCATGATGACTGCAGATCCCCGTTGTTGTTGTTTTTGTTTTGTTTTTTAGAGGAAAGGGGGGGGGGTGGTTGCAAATAATTTTGAAATTATGATGAAAATTCTGTCGGTGGATATCTAATTTCTTAATGTTTCTTTGTAGCTTTGCAACTGTTTTGTTGATCTTTTAATGTCTTGATGTCATTTATTTGTAAAGCATGTACCTATTGCATTGACAAGAGTCTCAATGTCTTCCATATTTATGCGTTCTTTCTAGTTCATATGGTTTGATTAAATTGTATTAACTGAAATGGTATTTTTTTTTACAAGCTGGTTAAAAAACGCCACGTATAGTAGGCCTACAGGTATGTTTAAAATAATAATGGAAGTTGAAGATCGGAAAAAGTACTAATTGAATTGGTGTGGAAGAGGGTTGGAGGCAAATATGAGAAAAGTGGTATTTGGGTTTTGTGTTTTAAAAACGTCCCCAAAAGTGTAAGATTATATTTGAACAGCCTCATAGGTTTTCCTTTCCTCCTCTTCACCATCATCATTCTATTCTCTTCTTCATCTTCCTTCTCCCTTCCTCCACCACCACCTTTTCCTTCTTCTCCCCACCAACATCATTCACCCTCTCTTTATCATCACCACCACCATCACCTCCTCGTCATTATCATTACCATCACCACTGCCACTGCCAGCATCATCATCTCATTCACAGACATCACTACATTATGTACCACACCCACAAGAAGAGCGGCCATTTTGGAGTTAACACTTTTCGCCTTGGGAATGCCTATATAAAATGTTCCTCCTTCCTTTGCACTGAGCAGATTTTTGATAGAGGTGTAAAATATTTTTTTGTTGTTCACAGTGATTAATTTATTAATTATTGTGATGCAATTTCAGGGTACAGGAACACATATATATTTTTTTTTCATTTAAATATCAAAATTTTGCTCAGTACGATTGACCATAGTATCTGTATCTACCATTCCATGAATTTTCATGCAATTTTGTTAGATGGTAGAAGCCTTCGGTTTTTAAAAATAATTGTTTGTTTTGCATGTTGGTTCTGTTTCCATTCCATGGCAACTTTCATATTTTCGGACTTATTAAAATTTACTTTCTTCATTATTTCTTATGCCCGTATAATTTTTTTTCCTAAATATGAATCGGAAAAAGAATCACCCTTGGGGTGAGCTGTTCCCCGTAAAAATGGACAGTAATAATATGAGCACATCAGAAAACAAAAAAACAAAAACTTAAAAAATGCGATCTATTTTATTATTTGAAAGAATCCCACAACAACAAGGTCCTAGTAAAGAACATAAAAACATTGAATTGTTTTAAAGTCCAGAATAAAGACTATAATTATGAAGCCAAAGACACCCTTTCCCCTCTGAGGTGTAAGTTTATATTTTGAACGGTCCCTACTATAGGCCTAGATCTAATACATTGAGGCATGTCGCGTACATGAGAGGCGGGGTAGGGTCGCTTTTCGAGGATCGCCGTAAAAATAGCCTGGGACTCACTGGGAGGCTATCTTTACGGCACGCCGTAAAAATAGCCTGGGAGGCTATCTTTACGGCTCGCCATAAAAATAGCTACTGCGAATTTTTTTCGGGAAATCAAGTTCATTTATCCCTTGACTGGACCCCCTTGTATGAGTGCCCAGAGACCAGTTTTCAAAACCTGGGTGTCTAGAGGTGGCCAAAACTAAGAAAGTGGCTATTCTCACCCGCCCGGAAGTTCTCGCAAGATCAACTCCTCCCCTCTTCTCTCTCTCTCGGTCTCTTTCTGAATACTCTATGGCCACCTCTATTCTCACCCGTGATGAGAATAGTGCAGGCGAGTCTTTTGGCTATTCTCACCCGGTGCGCGTTCACCGTTATTATAGCCTAGATCTAGAATCTAGATCTAGGCCAACAAATTTTGCGTTCATCCTAAACCACAGAATTCTACACTGTGATAACAGAAAAATTGTAGAATTCTGTGCCGTGAACAAACGTTCCATTACAACTGTAGCCTACTAAAAGCGTACAATTTTGTCTGTGGGCAGTCGAGAGAGAGAGAGAGAGAGAGAGAGAGAGAGAGAGAGAGAGAGAGAGAGAGAGAGAGAGAGAGAGAGAAAGAGAGAGAGAGAGAGAGAGAGAGAGAGGAGTAGCGCGAGAATTTCCGGTCAAAACAAAATGGCGACCCGCGTAGTTCGGCTCGATTCGAAAAGTTAAATAGCCGTAGCACCTTTGTAGACAACCAAATTAATTTACTTTTGTGTTTTAACATCATTTTTAAACTTTGTTATGGTCAATTTGATCGCCCACACCGATAGACAGTATTCAGAAAGAGACAGAGAGAGAGAGAGAGGGGGGAGGAGTAGATCTTGCGAGAACTTCCGGGCAAAACAAAATGGCGACCCGCGTAGTTCGGCTCGATTCGAACAGTGAAATAGCCATAGCATCTTTGAAGACGATCAAATTAGCTTACTTTTGTGCTAATAACGTAATTTTTTCTTGGCTTTCATCAATTTGATCATCCACACCGATAAACAGTATTCCAAAATGAGGAAAAGCAGGTCTTGTTTCGCACCGGGTGAGAATAGCCTACGCTGGCAAGTCTCACCCGGGGTGAGAGGTAGATCGTTTTTCTATTCTCACCCCGGATGAGAATAGCCACTTCCATACTCTATCGGTGTGGACGATCAAATTGACCAAAAGAAAGTTAAAAAATGATGTTAAAACACAAAAGTAAATTAATTTGGTTGTCTACAAAGATGCTACGGCTATTTAACTTTTCGAATCGAGCCGAACTACGTGGGTCGCCATTTGTTTTGCCCGGAAATTCTCGCGCTACACCTCTCTCTCTTTCTCTCTCCACTGCCCACAGACAAAATTGTACGCTTTTAGTAGGCTACAGTTGTAATGGAACGTTTGTTCACGGCACAGAATTCTACAATTTTTCTGTTATCACAGTGTAGAATTCTGTGGTTTAGGGTGAACGCAAAATTTGGTGAACGCGCACCGGGTGAGAATAGCCACAAGACTCGCCTGCACTATTCTCACTCCGGGTGAGAATAGAGGTGGCCCAAAACTAAACAGTAGGACCGTCCAAGAAAAGACAATTGCATCTGAACTCATAATAATATAGATCTAAAAATCTAGATCTACAACTTTTGAAAAAAATGAGAGACTCAGAGAGGTTGAAAATAAAGGCAACTTACATACTCCATGAATTCTTTGTCAGACATGCCATCGCACAATTTCCTCTCGTATTCATACCGAGTCATTTTTGTTAAAATAACGGCACGTTTTGGCTGGAACAGTGGTGCAGCATCGTCACCCAAATTAAGACCCTGTCCATTACTTTTTAGATGAGCTAATTCCAAGCTATGGCTGTTTTTACATCTCGCCGGCATATAATTCCAGGATCTGTCGTGAAGTGACAGCGAAGGTACACCACACAGTTTCGACTGAGATTCATTCCGAACCACAACAGTGGAGTATTGTTTAGACAATTTTAAGAGGTGCAGCGCTCTGAAAAGACTGGAATTTCGCATAACTGACAACTATTTTTTTTTTAATTTAGGGATAGTATCCTTTAAGTGTAACACGTGCTAGATCTACATAGTATTTGAACCCAAGCCCAAGCGCTGTTGTGGTCATCGGCTTGTTTTGTTTGTATCGCTCGGGGCCATTTTGCTTTCTTGTAAAGCTAGGTACATGTTTACTTCCTCCGTGGCCTCCTTTTCAAAACGTTATTGTTGGGAAATTAACGCTCTTTTGGCCTACATATGTTATTTAGAAAAATAAATTGCATAAAAGACTTTACACGGTGTATTTTGAGCGATTAGTAAAGGATCATGCGAAAGTTTCAACCGGAAAAACAATTTGTCAGCTCTGGTTTAAATAGCCACGACAGCTGTGAGTCCAGTGTGCCGACAACATTGTCGGCGTGTTATAAATCGTGGCATGTTTCGATTAATGGTAGGGTTGAAAGTACAGTTCCCTCTTTAGTTTTAATATGTTACCCCTCCACAGCGGAGATAAGTACCGGCCAGGATCAAAGTTAAAAGAAAATGTGTGTGGCTGGATCAGGTGAGCTTTGCATTTCCGTATGGTTACTTTTCTTTTCCAGCATTTCAATCTCCAGAATTCTATTCTAGCAGAGAATCAGATAAGAACGTGAGTCGTGTGCCGGTGTCACTGTGCTGTCATCACCAGACCCACTGCTACTTGTAAGCCACCGAGGGGGGGGGGGGGGTTGCTGTGACATATTAGATTCAGTAATCTCAGTTATTCTGGCCAAGAACTTTCCACCTGAGGCACCTGAGGGAGGGAAGACGGGAAGATTTTCCTGTGATTTTGTTTCTGTCTAAAGGCTCTTTGAAAGTGAGCTTTGC
>NW_004797282.1:622714-639606 GCF_000002075.1 Aplysia californica | reverse complement strand
ACCAAATTAATTTACTTTTGTGTTTTAACATCATTTTTTAACTTAGTTTTGGTCAATTTGATTTGTCCACACCGATAGACAGTATTCAGAAAGAGACCGAGAGAGAGAGAAGGGAGGAGTTGATCTTGCGAGAACTTCCGGGCGGGTGAGAATAGCCACTTTCATATTTGTCATAGCTCGCCTATTTCTTGGAGTATGTAAATGAAACTTGGCAGTCTAGATCAAGTAGTTTTTAATGCAGAATCTAGTCATTCTGTCAGATTTTTAATTATATCTAGGGAGTGTATACAGACCCAGTAACCGGGAACAAAGTCACAAAGTATACAGACCCGGTAGGGGAACTCTTTTGTGATTTCGGAGAGTTTCAGCACCCTCTTGGCTCAGGGTAGACGTAGGTTCTTCTAGATCTATGGTCTAGATCTAGGTCTAGGCAGACAGACATAAATCTTTGATCTAGTTTCGCGGCTAACTAGATCTAGATCTAAATGAAGAATGTGGATGTCTTTTCGATGAACGATCGTTTTTCATCCGTTTTGGGGTTGGAGGAATCACAATTTGAAGAAAAGAAACAAGTTACAATGATAACAATGTCATAATTTCAATCGAGCAGTTCCCCCCCCCCCCCTCTCTCTCTCTCTCTCTCTCTCTCTCTCTCTCTCTCTCTCTCTCTCTCTCTCTCTCTCTCTCTCTCTCTCTCTCTCTCTCTCTCTCTCTCTCTCTCTCTCTCTCTCTCTCTCTCTCTCTCTCTCTCTCTCTCTCACACACACACACACACACATACTAAATTTCTACTGGGTCCGAGGGCCGATACTTCCCGAAATCACAAAAGAGTTCCAGTACCGGGTCTGTATACTTCGTGACTTTGTTCCCGATTACCGGATCTGTATACACTTCGTAATATCTATCCTACTTTTTGAGTTGTAAAGACATTTACAGGTAAAAAAAAAAGTGCCGTTCTTTACAGATTTACAAAGATAAATCAGTCATATCTTCTCCCAAAGTCATGCTATTTGAATGAAACTTGGCAACATAAAAGATTCCTCCTTGGTAAGCAATGCGCCAGATCAATTTGCCACAAAAATTTAGGTAGAGAGCTGGATTTATTAGTCTAATAAATCCAGTTTTCTACTAGTAAAAGCATGCACACTTTGTAATAGAAAATAGGGAGTGTATACAGTCCCGGTAACCGGGAACAAAGTCACAAAGTATCAGACCCGATAGGGGAACTCTTTTGTGATTTCGGAAAGTTCCAGCGCCCTTTTGGCTCAGGTGAAGGGTAGACCACAGAATTTTACACTCAAGTTGAGTGTAGAATTCTGTGGGATAGACCTAGGTTCTTCTAGATCTATATTAGGTTTTGATCTAGACAGACAGATAAATCATTGATCTAGTTTCGAGGCTAGCCTAGATCTAGATCTAGATCTAAATGAAGATTGCAAATGTCTTTTCGAAGAACAATCGTTTTTCCTCCATTTTGGAGTTGGAGGAATCACAATTTGAAGAAAAGAAAATTTAAAATGTCATAATTTCAATCGAGCAGTCACCCTTTATATTTCTGTGCCCCTCTCTCCCTCCCTCTCTCTCTCTCTCTTTCTCTCTCTCTCTCTCTCTCTCTCTCTCTCTCTCTCTCTCTCTCTCTCTCTCCAGGTTTCTACTTTACGTAGTAGAGCCCTTGAATACATTTTTACTGATATATATGTATGTGATGCACTTAGGTCAAAATTCTCAATTTTCAAATCTTCAGTCTTCAGTTTAAAACACATTACACTGGGTAGACTGATATTACTGACCAGTTAACTTCTTCGCTGCTGCTGCGCCCGTAGAATTTACAGGCCTGAACCGTGTAGCGCTGTGTGTATGGCCTGTAGAATTTACGGTGGGACTGTGACAGTGGTTGTTTTGATACCATTATAAAGGGAGTTACTGCTAAAATCTTGTCCTTATTATTATTATTCGGATATGCCTTCCCTTTATGTTTGTCTCCATTTTCCCCCCTTTTGAAAGCATCAGATTCAGATTTTAGCTCAAAGAGATTAAATCTAGATCTGACACATCTATCACACAAAAATAATTTACTGGCAGTTAACACAGATGGGCTTTCAAATTGTAATAGATTGTACGAACGTTGTATAATATAAGGTCGGTAAAGCCTCTTGTCACTTCTTCTTTCCCTGCAAACACTCACGCAACATGAATTCCCCTTTTTTTTGTTGGTGTCAGTGTATCATTACTTGAATGGGTGTTGTTTATGTTGTTTGGTGGTGTTGTTTTTAGCATCATATTACTACTAACTCCCAACTTTTCTCCATCTATCTCTCAATGAAAATCACTCAAAATTATATCAATAGAAATGTTGGTTCATGGGATTTCTTCCGGCTCAGGGTCCAGACCGTCCTATTTACCAGCGACATTGAAGGGGTTAAAAGAGCTAGCCATTTCAAAATTATAATTCTCTGATCAGCAGCAACAACAAGACCACCTACATATGTTGTTGTTGTTGTTGTTATCAATCCAGCAACAGCTGGGCTCTCGCCCTTCTGTCCAATGCCATGTAGTGATAAGTGCAGGTCTGCTGCAGTTGCTGTAATGTTCCATAGAGTGTGTTGTCTATGTTAGGTCTCGGAGGGAGAAGGGTAGCTCTGATGTCATTTAGGGCTGTGCAGTGATTAAAATAATGCATTTTATGATTATATGCTGTGCTATATTAAATCTCTCTTTTTGCAGATTGATCTTTTCGGAAAAAACATCTCGCCGCTTGTTAGGCTTCCTGTTGTTGAATTTGTCCTTTGCTTTTGTGGAGCTGCTGTATGGAATATGGACCAACAGTCTGGGCCTGATATCAGACTCTTTTCATATGTTCTTTGATTGCACGGCATTGCTGGCTGGTCTTGTTGCATCGGTTATTGCCAGATGGAGAGCCACTGAAAGTTTTTCATACGGGTAAGCAGTGCAAAAGAGTGTGGATAGTGATGAGGTACAAACAATCTGTTATTGTTTTATGTTTATCATCTTGTTTGTTTAAAAAGTAAAATAGAATGGACATATTCAGCATTCAGCTTTCATTATCAATAATAACTTTTGTCAACATGAACTCTTTGCAAGAAAAAGCAGTCGAACAAATTTTACCACCGACCATAATATAACCACTTCCTTCTTCTTCTTCTCAATCGCATGACACTTGAAGTCTGGTATCTGTCATAAATTGGGCCGTCCTGCTTGTCATGTTTCTTTCTTCTTTTTTTTTTCAATGCATTAAAATGGCAGTATCCAAGAGGACCAACCTGTGTAAGATGGCCACTTTTCTCCAGGACAGTGGGTGGTCAGCTTGGACAGGTTAACTGTTTTTGATTATCTCATGTCATAATTAGTGTATGCTCAGAGGGGTGCTCTCTATACTGCGGACAGTTGACAGTGAGGACTGATTCATTTTAATGGCACGGTTTAGAAAAATGTGATTTGTGTGTAGAGTATCACAAGAAAAGTAATTTTTATCTTTTGTTTTTTGTTGGATTTTTTTCTTCACAGGTATGTCCGTGCTGAAATCTTGGCTGGATTTGTCAATGGGCTCTTTCTTCTCTTTATAGCATTTTTCATCTTCTCTGAAGCAGTTGAAGTAAGTTTTTTTGTATATTAGATCTGTCTCTGTCCATCCTTAATATTTCAATACTTTCATAAATAAAAATCAAATCAGCAGTTTATTGTTTTTGAAAACAACGAAATTGTCTGTGTACCTTAGTATCGGTTCTATTAAAACCTTATCTCATTTTTGTGCTTTGATATCTAGGTTACTGAAATTGTTTGTGGAACCTTCCCTCTGAACCAATAAATGGCTCACATAATCCAAAAAAACAAACCTGCCAAGGAGCATGTAACACCAATTTTTTTCCAACTGCGCTGGTTCCTCATGAGAGCGTGTATTCAGAACAAGATCACTGTCCGTTATTTTTTAAGTATGTCGACTACATTGCACTTTCATATTTTTGTTTGTGACATGGTCATCGAATACATGTTTTGGCCCTTAAGATTGGCCAAAAAAGAAAGACTTAAATGTCAGAGACTTGGAAAAAGAGCTTTTTCACTCCATGCGCGTATGTCGCCTTTAGATTTTGGTAGGGGGAGATAAAGGGTTAACAGCTTGCTGGCTGTTTTTTTTTTCTGGCCAGCTTAAATCTGTAATGACCGGCATTCCCAATTATATATTAAATGTCTCTCCATATACATTTTTTTTTTCGTTTTGTCTTGTAACAAGAAGTTGTGTGTCGTAATCGATGACTTTGTGGATGTGTGTGTGCAAGTTTGTTTTTCTTGTTTTTGTTTGGGTTTGGGTTTTTTTGTGAGAGGGAAAGAAAGGATCCCTGTTTGAACCTATAGTGCTCTTATTCTTTGTTATATTGTAAAGCGCATTGACCACTCTCTGTAGGTGGTTCGCGGGTGCTCTGGTGTGGTTTGCGTCTTCTTTCCTATCGAACATCTAACATATTGTCTTTATTTCCCCTCCTTCTTTTTTATGTTTGTTACTCTCTTGTAACACCTCTAATCTTCGGCACTTATATGAGCTTATTGTGTTGCAAGTGCCGTAAAACTCTCACTAAGACTAACTGACCACTCTCTTACTCAAGTGCACTACACTGTAAGTGAAATCTAGCTTTGTTATTAGTAATTACAATAATCGTTGTATCATTCTATTTCTCAGCGTGCTGTGGAGCCTCCAGAAGTCAAACATGAACGACTGTTTGTTGTATCTGTGCTTGGATTTATCGTGAATCTCATAGGAATCTTTGCTTTCCAGCACGGTCACTCACACGGTGGAGGAGGTGAGTGGTCTGTTGAAAAGGGGCTGTCAAGCACCGCACGCAACTTCCGAGTGTTGTCTCTCAATCGAAAGTTAGATGATAGAGACAGGGTAGGCACATATTGAAAAAGGACAGTTTTGTTTAAAAAATCTTGTATTGAAGTAGATAGGGAAACTGTTGTCATTTGGAGAGTACAGGTGTTACTAGGACTAGGGCAATAGAAAAAAGTTGAAAGAAGAGTCTTCGGGGAGGGTTCTTTTCGAAGTGGGAGTGTTTGTGGGATGAAGAAACACTTATTTTGAGTAATTTAAGCCCCATGATAATTTGATATAATTTTTCAATATATATTGTATGAATATATGAATATGTCATAATTAGGTATTTGGCCTCCTTGCCTTCGTAGAAGGAAAGTTTTATGGGGTTTTTGTTTGGTCAGTTTTCTTGTAAATCAAATGGCTTTTATTTTGTACATTTTTAAGACATATATTTAGTATGGAAACTCCTACCTAAAAATAAAATGAAAAAGTTTTTCTGCATTTGAGTCATTCCATGAAAAGTAAAACTGCCATGACATTTTTTTAAAAATTGTTTAATGTACCAGGATCTGGACAATAAAGATGTATCTTATCTTTTCTTATATTGCAGGAATTATGACTAGCTAGAAAAAATTCTAGACTGTGATAAAGCCATGCTTAATTTTAATTTAAAAATTGTTAGTTTTTTTTTTTTGGGGGGGGGGTCAATTTTATTAGAGGCAGCCTGTCTTTAACTAAGAAAGAAAAACTCAAGAATGGCTCTCTATCTTTGCTTAGAATTTTTTTTCCCAGCACAACATATGTGACGTCGGTTTCACTTTACATAGGATGGCCAATTTTATTTATTTTAGACCTAATTCGTGAAAGCTGATAAATAGAACGAGAAGTAAGTAAGAGTTGAAGCTGTCTCCCATGGTCGAGGAGAACAGTTTCCGTATTAGACAGGTGGCAGTTTTACACTGTCATTAAAATGTTTAAAAATACACAAGGTGGGAAATTGGACGTGGCCACTTATACAAGTGATTGTTTTGTACAGGTGGCCATTAGTCGAGTTAAAGCAGATTCAACTGTTGTTGTCCTTGATCGTCGCTAGGTTGTTGGGTTTTGGGGGGGTTCTTCATTTGTATGTAACGGTGTATTCACTATGTGATATTTTCAGATCATGGTCACTCCCACGGCTTTGGTGGTCATGGACACAGTCATGGCGTGGGTAAGTTCTTTCTTCTTTTTTTAAATTTTACTTTTTCAGGTGGCTCCTTCCCACATTCACCAGGGTCCCTTTTTGACGTTTCAGAACTTTTTGTGATATTATTTCTTCCGCTCCTCAAGGCTCCTGACTCTTTCTGCAGCCTTTCTACTGCTACTCCTTGGCTCCTTACTGCTGTCTTTCAGCCACACCCCTGATCCTCTGGTAAGAAAGGCCTACACTTTCTTGGACAAGGGCAAAATATCTCGGAGGTCCCGTGTGCAAGTTGCGCAGGTTAAAGATCCCTTGGTGGTCTAAAATTGATAAGAGTAGGCTTCGGCCGCCATGGGGCAAATTTCAAAATTTCCTACCAACTGAAAATGATTAATGTGTCCCACGTGCTCATATGACCTCATGCAGTTGCGAGCACCGTAAAACACGTACCAAAAAATGTTTTTTAAATTATGAAATTATTTCTTCTGCTTGTTTTTAACTTTCCTGATTATCTTTTTGTGACTTTCACACTTACAATAATAAAATAGAGAGAACCTGTATTGTTGATATTCAGTAAAAGGTTATAGTAGAGTAAAGAAGATTTTTTTTTTACAATAGCTCAGAAAATGACTTGAGACTGTATTCATAGTCTGTTCATTTTATTTTTAATAGCATTGTGATCTTTGTGTAAAAGAGTGTGCATGTTAGTAATCTTTTGCAACCAAAGCATAGGTGAGTTTGTTTTTTTAATAGTTATGTTATTGCCACTTTGCATAACAAAGAAATAAGAATACTGGTAAATGTAGAATATGGCTGTTCGTTCAGTCAAAGATTGTAAATTACAAGATAGGTCACCCCTCTGTTTGAGAGATTGAAAATACATCCTTGAAAACCAGGTAATGGCATCTTCGTTATTGTGGTCAGAATACTGCTTTTTTAAGGGCTTGCATACCTTGTAAGCATAGAATAATAGTTCAAATTGTTTTTAATGGACCCCTTTTAAGGAAATGGTTCAAAACTGCTTTCCTCAACATTGTTGGCAACATTATTGCCCATAGCTAGATTTCAGAGGGTGCTTTTCAAGTGAGTGAACAATCATTGGTTTGGGGTGGGGTGGGTGATTCATAATATTCTATGCTTGCCCTGTGATGCATATATGCTTGTAAATGGCAAAAGTTGAAGGATCAGTTTAAAATAAAGTCGAGTCGAAATTTTTAGCAAGGTGGCAACAATTTTGGATTGGTTTAAAGACGAAAAAGAAGAAGAATTGAGAGAACTCCCACCAACTACCCACTTATTATGGAAACATTACGCAGTGGCTTTAACTTGTGTTGTTAGGTAGGACAACAGTTCCAAAACTTTATTATGACTATTTTTATTATTATGATCTTTTAAATTTGAAGCCCCTCTGTGGAATCATGATTAATCTGGTACTCGGACAGACTAAAAGAGTGTTAATCGATTTGTCTATTAATTTGGTACTTTTGACAGGCCTAGAGGAGTCCCATGACCACGGTCACAGTCACGGGGAATCTGACCACGGCCACAGTCATGGAGGATCTGACCACGGCCATAGTCATGGAGGATCTGACCACGGCCATAGTCACGAAGACCACGGCCACAGCCATGGTGCTGTGGAGAAAAAAGCAACCAACTCTGCCAAAGCAGCGCAGGCTCAGATCATGCAGGGTAAGAAGAAAATACAGAATTTTCTTATGGGTAAAAGAAGGGATTTTAACTGAGTGACCAATTTTCCGCTTGAATCAGGAAATCCAGATTTATGGAATTATCTGGATCACGCAATGCTGATACACAATATAATGATATAATATGTGTGGTATCCTGATGAAATCAAGTTCTCATCAAAATAATTAAATGGAATAGAACCGCCTTTTGACCACATGTTGGGCAATGTTTATTTTAATTTTTGTTTTAGACCCAACACCTTTTCTCTCCGTGCAAAAACACATTCCCGCATGGATTTTTTCTTGGATCAAAAGATGTGATAAACATGGGCCTGTCCCTCAGTTTCCTTCACCATTGACACAGCTGCACATTCGGTGTTAGCTTGTACCATGTTTGGCTACTGTGCCCTCTCCTACACTATAATATTTTTTTTTTGTCTCAGTAATGTAGCCCTAATTTCAAAGACTTGTACGTCAAATGGATTAACAAAAAGTATCTTTTTATTTTGTTCATTATTGTAATTTCTTGAGATACAGGCATTGATCAAAATCATCAGCAAAGTATCATTTGTGACCAGTTTGTCTTTGCTTTGTGCAAACTGCATGACATGAAAACGATACAAACTGAAACTATACTTAGCTCTTGTTTTTCTTTTCTTTTTTCCAGGAGTGTTCCTTCATATTTTGGCTGACACGTTAGGCAGCGTTGGAGTCATTGTTTCTTCCATTCTTATACATTACTTTGGCTGGATGATAGCCGACCCAGTGTGTTCAATGTTTATTGCCACTTTGATTGCAATAAGGTGAGCATTACCATCGACTTTTTCAGTGTCTACGAGTGGAAGGTTTGAGTTCTGGCATTTGATAAATGGAGCTGTCGTGTAGTGTGCCTGCTTTTCTACTTTTCAATGTCATTGTTTTCTCAACCCTGGCTTATCGTTAGGAGGGACATGGTCATTGTTTAACAATCTGGGGTAGAGGGTGCTGCTCCACTTTTCTTTCTTCCGTCTTTTCCCCTTTTTAAGTCTCTGCTCCTTGTTGTTGGGGGTGGTTGAAGGGTACCGATGGTACGTCCTACTTCTTTTCTTTCCCTCTGTTGTTTCTTTTCACTAAATAACCACTATGTGGGTGGTTGGTGGGTGTTCTGGTATGGTTTGCTCTTCTTTCCTATCAAACAACTATCGTCTTTATCTCTCCTCCTTTTTTATGTTTGTTACTCTCTTGTAACACCTTTAATCTTTGGCTCTTATATGACCTAATTGTGTTTCAAGTGCCGTAAAACACTAAAACAAAACAATTCATTTTATTGGTTCTTTCTTACCTCTCCAGTGTACTGCCCTTGCTGCGTGATTCTATTGGAGTTCTCATGCAGCGCACGCCCAGATCTTTGGATCATGTACTTCCTGGGTGTTATCAGAGGGTAAGTCAAGTTTGATGATGTGATTGATACCTGGTTCAAAGAAATATGCCACGTATATTTTTTACTATAAAACGCTGCTGCTTTTATTATTTTTATTTATTTATTTATTTTTTTTGCTTTCTTCCTAATACTAAAGTATTGAAGGATTGATGAGTGTACTGGTCGAGTTGTATGTTCAGGTTTGTTAAGCTACACATTCCGCTTTTTTATGTTGTGTTGGTTCCTTTATTAATTTATTCATGGATGGAAATATTGTCACTAGTTGTCATCATCAACTATGCATTCGTAGAATCCCTAGTCTGAAGCTTTTGCTCAGCCCTTGCATGCTTCAATGCTGGCATTTGATATTTGTCAGAGATGGGATGTTATGGTGATGGAATGATACCAGCTGCATGCTGCAGTTTGGTCCCTTTTTTTAGTTTTAGTAGAGGTTTTACTGTGCTCGCAACTGCATACGGTCATATGAGCGCCTGAAGATTAGAGGTGTTACAAGAGAGTAACAAACATAAAAAAGAAGAAGAAGAGATAAGGACAATAGATGTTTGATAGGAAAGAAGGAGCAAACCACACCAGAGCACCCGCCAACCACTCACGCAGTTTGGTCCCTGCCCTGGATAATGATATGATAAGATTGATAATCTTGACCTGCTACACTGCCATAAGCTGACAAAACGCCTTTCATTATTCACAGCAGTTTCATGAAAAAGGTTTTATTATCAGCATAACCATTGAAAAATAGCATTCTTCCAAATTTTGAATTCGAATTTAAAAACTATTTCAATTCTTTACTCTTGTGGGTATCTGATCAGGCTTTCGGTTTAGCTTATAAAAGATTTTTGCGCCAAAATGAAAATGGCATTTTGTCAGCCTGCGGCTGAACATGAGTTTGTTTCAAGGTGCTTTAAACAATTATATAAGTGTCCTTTTTATCTTCTTTTGTGTTTCCTTTGCAACAAGTCATGTCAGGAATGTGGGTTTGCATCCCATATTAAAGTTTTTTTGGCATCTGCTGTTTTATATTTCTTGTCAGTATTATCAGAAACACCAAACCAATGTGCCAGGATCTGGACAATAAAGATTTATCTTATTTTCTCATATCTTAGATCATCAATTGTTGTTGAGTTAAATCTTTTTCTGTTTAATCTTCTTGTCACTTGGTCCACAGGTTAGCCAGTTAGAAGGGGTATACAGTGTACAAGAGCCACACTTCTGGACATTGTGCACTGATGTTTTCATAGGCACCATCAAGCTAGAGGTGGCGCTGAATGCGGACACAAGATACATTCTCAGTCAGACGCACAGTATTTTTACTCAGGTATGTAATTGTTAAGAGACCTGGTTAAAAGAAGAATGTGAGGAAATGGAAAATCATTCCAATGCGAACTCAAAAGATCTACACAGAAAAATTAAAGAGGTGTGCCTTACAAGAACACGTGGATCAACAGGATGCCTCAAATCAAAGGATGGGAATATCGTAATGGGCAAAGACAAGATACTAGGACATTGGACAGAATATATCGGTGACCTGTACAATGACAAAAGAGATGAACAAAGAAGAGTGGAAAATAACAACGAGGGACCACCAATCATGAAAGAAGAAGTTATCAAGGCACTACGGAAGATGAAGAATGGGAAAGCTGCAGGACCGGACATTACCACAGAGATGATTAAAGCTTTAGAAGACTTTGGAATCACCACGCTGCCAAAACTTCTTAACAACATATATGCCACTGGACATATTCCATCAGACTTGTCAAAATCTATCTTCATAGCTTTACCAAAGAAACCTAATGCAAACGAATGTGAAACGCATCGTACCATCAGCCTCATGAGCCACATAACAAAAATATTACTCAGAATAATTATGATGAGAATACGAAATAAAATTCTCCCAGAAATAGCCCAAGAACAGTGTGGATTTATTGAAGGGAAAGGCAAGGTAAATGCCATATATGTCATCAGAACAACAATAGAACGTGCCCTAGAAGTTCAGAAAGATCTTCATTTATGTTTTATAGACTTCACCAAGGCATTCGACAAAGTTAGGCACGACAAGATCACCAACATGCTGGAAGTTCTTAATATCGACGGGAAAAGCTTAAGGATTATCAAAAACATGTACTGGGATCAAACTGCTGCAATGAGAATAGAAAACGACATCAGGGAATACATACAGATTAAAAGAGAAGTCAGACAAGGATGTGTACTTTCTCCAGACTTGTTCTCCCTGTATAGTGAAAATATCATGAGACACATAGACGAAATGCCTGGTATCTCGATAGGGGGACATAATATAAACAATCTAAGATATGCAGATGATACAGTCCTAATAGCAGAAGATGAAGAACACCTGCAGAATCTATTAATCTCTTTTTATGCGAGCTACGAGTTTACTCGTAATGAGGACCAGTCCGGGCTACGAGTATACTTGGAACAGCGATACGGTCACGTCAAAGAAGCTAGTTCTGCTTGTAATTACCAAAATACGCAAATACGGGGATGCTAGCTCTGTCTGAATATTTTAATTTTCCAATGAACAGTGGTTTCTTTGTTTTTGATGGGTGTAGAAACTTGAAAGATGTCTCGAAAACGCACATTCACGACTGACGAAGTACTTTTTGAAGTGGCGCTGGGTTGTGAGGGGGAATGATACTAATTTGATGAAAGTGACTCTGAAATAAGTGACGTAAATTCCGTTGTGGATGATAAGAAACAGGACTTGACTCATCTAATAGCGATTCAGATCATGGTGAAGGGGTCAGTACTGGAATTTGTGCTCGATGGGTAGGGCTAGATCTAGATCTAGATCTATTAAATCCAATGGGACGTCGTGGGCGCAGCAATCAGGGTCAAGTTCGAGGGTGGAATACACCTCAAAATCTACTTTGTGCAATTGGTGTAATTCCTAACCACATACATTTGAAAAAAACTACATTCAATTTCTAATATAACTGCCAAATTTCCTTAAAACCTTAGAGTAAATGTAAGAATTATAGCACTTTGAACTATATGCACTGACTTCCGACTCGTACTGGTACAGAGTCCGTGGGGGTACGGCTAGGATAAAAAGAGTTAAATGTCATCGTACAAGAGAGTGACAACATGGGCTTAAGCCTAAACATCAAGAAAACCGAAAGGATGGTGATAAGGAGAAAAACTCCAATCCCAACATGCAATATCAAAATCAATTATACCACCCTCAAGCAAGTACAACATTTTAAATATTTGGGGACCATTATATCATAAGATGGTAGATGTCACACCGAAATTACAAGCCGCATTTGCCAAGCAAAAGCAACCTTCCACAAGATGAAACAGATACTAACAAACATCAATCTGTCACTGGAAATGAGGAAAAGAGTACTGAAAAGTTACATCGAGCCAATCCTATTATACGGGTGCGAAGCGTGGACAAGCAATAAACAGCTGGAAAGAACAATTGTAGCGACAGAGTTCTGGTTCATATGACGCATGATACGTATCCCATGGACAGCTAGAAAACAAATGAAGAAGTCCTGGTTGAAGCAAATTATAGAAAACAACTTATCACGAATATAAGAAAACGACAGGGAAATTTCTTCAGACACACAATGCGGAAAGAAGCATTAGAGAGTATTGTAACAACAGGAAAGTTTGATGGAAAGAGATGAAGTGGAGGTCCATGATTGCCCACGCCAGTAGGCAAGGCACCGGATGATGATGATGTAATTGTTGCGTTATCCTTCTAACCACAGAAAGGTTTGAAAATTGCCAGTTTCCAGTGAGGAAAGAGTAGATGGGACAAGAGAAGGGGAATTCTGAATTTTTTAGTGGGGTTCTCATGTTTAACAGATGTGATTTAACTTGTTATCTTGGGGGGGGGGGGAGTACTCTTCAGTTTTACTTTTGCGTCTTTTAATTAAGGGGAGTAGCGACCCTTGATTTTGCATATTTTGGGTCAGGCTATGCACATTTTGTATAGGCTGATGTTTTTAAATAAACCTGTTTTTTTATCTAAAAATAGCATGGATACAATTGAGAAAGACTTTATTCTCCAGGTAAATTGCCTTTAAAAACATGAGGGTGGATTAATATAGTGAATTTTCACAATTATTGTCGTTTTTCGCAAAATGTAATTTTTGTGCAGTTTTTTCCCTGCTCCTTCCTTAGTTTTCATCCTTTTGACATCGAACTTTCAGGAAACATAGTTGGCAAGGCTGCCATCAATGTAACTGAGAGATTTTTGTGAAAAAAATAATACTTTACCATTGGCAAGCAATTACGCAACCTAAATTTAGAAAAAGTTTTTTTATACTTTGGGAAAATTCTCATATTCATTTTTCTTTTGCACTTATTGAAAACAACTTGCTGTTACTCTGATAGGATCTTGTTCAGATATACTCTCACCAAATTTGGTCACATTTGGTCTGTAAATAAGAAAGCCCTAGGGATTTGAAATTCATTGTTTATTTTCAAGATGGCGGCTTTTTTCCATAGCAACCGCTGTAGCTATGCCAAAATAAAATTACGTATCAAGCGATTTTACTATGTCTAACTTATATGTGGACTTAGATTTGATCTCGGGCAACAAACATAGAAAATGGTCCCCAAGGGTAGTTCGTCTCGTTAAGGTGTGTATTCTTTCTGTGTCTGTTAATGAGCAGGCATCTTACACAGACCTGCTAAGTGGTAAGTGGTTCAGTCTTTGACTGATCTTGTTAAAGTTAATCTTCAGTCTTGAACCTTCATAAAACTTCGAAACTTTTGTTAATAATAAAAATATTGTCAGTGTGCCATGATGAGGTCTGAATTATTTTGCAGAGTTTTTGAGTAAAATTACTGCAACTGCTCGATGATCATGAAACGTAATGAGGTACTGACGCAGGATTTATCTTTCCCCGGTTTTGTTTTTTCCTTTCAGATTGGAGTGAGGCAGCTGTACGTGCAGATTGACCATGCTCCAATGTAAATATGTACAGCACACTCTCTGACTCCGCATGCTGGTCCCTGTGGGCTCTCTGACACCTACAGCACAAGAAACTCATGATCTGGGAGAACTACAACAGAAGTTATGTTGTTTTGGTTGGGGTTGGGTTTTTTTTTACCTGTCCCCTAGGTCGTATGATGGCTGGTCAAGAATTAACCGGAAAATGGCTGTAAAATTTAATGTTTTTGTTATGTTTGCCCAACATTCTATTTATTTCTCAACATAGTCTGAAAAGTCGAGAATTTTCTGCATCATTGTATCCTGAGTAAAAGCTTGCCATCTCTGTAGAATGTTGCTTCAAGCGACAGAAGCATCTCTGATGTGCTCCACAAGGTTTTCGTCCTCAGTGATATTTTCTTCTCAACTAGATATTGCTGCACTGGTCCAAACAGATGGAAGTCTGAAGGGGCAAGATCTCGATGTTTTTCTGTACATTTTAGTCATCTGTTTAGGAATTCACCAAGCTGACACTTTTCTGTCGCATCTCATTAAAGACCATTCTGTGAAAGACCAAGGGTTTCAACAATGTCACACATTTTTGAGCCTCCGTCACAAGTGTTTTCTTTCAATGAGTTCAAAATTTTATCTGCGCTGGCAGAAAAATGACGGCCTTTTCTTTTCTCATCGTGAAAATTTGTATGGCATTCTTTAAATTATAAATTGCACCAGTGGAAGACCCTTGACTTGCCTGATACATTCTCCCCATCACCACTTTCTAGTTGAGTCTGAATTTCAGTGCTTTTGTGTGAAGAAACTGAATAGCAACTCTCATCTCTTCAGACCAAGTTGGTATAATGGTTACCATCTTTGTTAACATCTAGTGAAATGGCTGCGTTTAGTTTGTTTGTATTAATGAACTACTAAAAACGTTTTACAGAATTGAAGAATGTTAGATAGTTATTTAAATATGGCCATTTTCCTGTTAATTCTGAGGTTGCCCTCATATTTTGTTAAAGGAAATACAAGGGTGCTTTTTGATTATTGCAATGAGACATACTAAATGTCAAGAGTCGTGAAATTTATAAAGAAAATTTGGAAGATTTATGATTGTTTTCTTTCTATCGCCACTCAGATCTTTTGGTGTCAGTTTGATGCCCCCACACCAGTGATAGATTTTGCTGTATGGTGTTTTCTTTATCACCTTTTAACACACATACTTCATTTGTTCATGAAAGGGAATATGTTTCAAATTCATACAGTAATAAGAATTGGTGGAACTGATCTTTGTAGACATTTTTTGTCAAGTCCTCATTTTTATCCGATAGGATGTCCCCCTTGTTTTTAAATAAAGCAAATTTGCTTTTTTAATATTAGCGATCACAGTTGTGCTATGATCGTCGTTCTGCCATTGAACACCTGTTTGTTTACTGGACATTGGTAGCTATTTGTTTAGTTTTCAGTTCACAGGTGGGCTTACACAGGGGACTGAGTGTTTGTTCGCTGTTAACTGTGTGTATCGTGTTCAACTATTCTTGAAATATTCCCTTTTCAGTTATTTTTGATTCTCAATCATAAAGTTTCATATTTTGAGCTATCACCTTCCATTGTCTGTCTGTCCCTAATTTTATGAATAGGCCAACTTTGGGATCGAGTGAAATTGTGAAGTTAAACACATGAGCATTCAGTAAGTCGAGAGGTTATTGTGCTGAGATGTTTAAATAAACTTCAGATCCGTAATCGAAACATAGATGATCGAAAAATGATTCTTAACAGGTAAAATATCATACATCTCTCCTTCTTGTTTAATTTTGAGTGATGAATACTCTTGAAAGAGAACTTTTAAATGTTTCTTCCGTGAAAACTAAAGTTCTTATGATTCTACAGCTTGAGATTGACAGTATTTAATTTTTGCTCCGCAAAGATGAAATCGAAATAACTATCTTTATAAGATATTTTCGTTTTTGCAGTTCTGCCAAAGACTTTTCTTTTCGTAAATATTTTTATATATCACTCATTTTATTACAATGTTCTTTTTATTCTTTTCAAGGAAGTGAAACTAATAGAGCAATATTTTTTTTTCTGGAAATACAAATAATATATTATTATTCTTTATCGGTGGTGGTTTGTTTTTTGTGCTTGAGAAGAGGAGCTGCATGCTCTTACTTCTTTTGCATTTCCTTGTTATTTATTGATTATTTTCACTATTATTTCAGAGTGTGTTTAGAGAATGCATGTGTTTCACCCTGAAAAGTTTGTGAGGAACTGAATGATAATTAGTGATAATCGAAGAATGTGATTGGCCTTTTGCCCAGTTTGAGACTTAAACGACAGAACCTGTCTAGACAAATCATGTCCTACTGTTGGGTCTATGATAAATGAGAGTAACAAGGACATCTTCAGGTTTTGTCTCAGAATCGCACATGGCTTTGTTTTATTTATCAGTTGACTTTGTTTTTGTATTTATTTATAGCATAGGATTGTTGCACTGTGGCATCTGCAGTAAATAAAGATGATGTTGACACCGTTGATTAGTGCCAGGCTACTTGTACGTACTGAAGGTGCTCTCAGCCCTGGGTCCAGTGTGCCGTCAGGGACACCCCAATGTGATTGTCATGATAAACATAGTTCAGAACAACTTTCAATGTTGAGTGTTACGGTTCGTCAAAGCAGGGTTATTTTATTTTCTGTTTGTAAATTGTTGTTCAGTTTGAGTGAATGTGCACAGTCATTCAGAACAAAAAAACGTGTCTTTGTTGTAAGAAGTCTATAATTGATTTAAGACTGATGATGTTTTACCTGGAGTGTGGTGAATGGGTCTGGGTTTTTTTTATGGAATGCTCCTTTTTTTTCTCTTTATTTTTATTTTTTATTTT
>NW_004797282.1:591530-622614 GCF_000002075.1 Aplysia californica | reverse complement strand
ATATAACCACAACTTTGGCTCGATCCTATCGGAGACGGGCTTTAATTCCAGAGGCCCCGCCTCTTAAATAACATTACAGTGTCGGAACCCGCCTCATAAATAACTTAATAGTGTTTATTGAAGAGTTAAACCCATACCATTTTTTACCGTGTCGAAAGGGGCGTTTAACATAATAATATCCATGTACATACAGTGATGATGAGCAGCCCAATTTAGAGTAACCGCACCACCTCTGTAGGCTTTTTCGTAATCAGCTGAAAGTCTCGAATTGGTTTGTTAATATTTGACGCCACTTTCCACTTGTTTTAGGTTAATAATGAGGCAAACTGCTTTCCTACTGTATCAGTCAGGGACAACACAGTCTCAGTGGGACAGAACGCCCCAACAGACATACGAAGATACCTGATTTAATTTTTTTTTTTTTTTTTTTTTTTTTTTGTGAGGGTGTTTCATAATTTGTGATTTGTGTCATGACGGCTGTTTGCGAGTTAAAATAAGCACAAAGTGTTACTGCATTCCCACCTCTCTTTATTTTTGCCCACCATGATGTCTTGGCATCCTTTGGACTACTCCAAACACACAGTATCATACAGTATGAGTGTAAGCGCCAGTCGCTGTTTCTCTTGCTGATTATACATATATTGGTTTTTGTAAAGAGGAAATGTGAAAGTCTTGTCTCAGAGCTGAATTGCTGTAGATTTTCTGCTTTTTCTTCATTTTGGTTTTCATTACTACTTCTATCCTCTCTCCATTTCTTTGACCAATATAGTGACTTTCCTTTATTTTAAAAAATCTGTTCTAACAAGTGCTGATTTTCTAAAAGGAAAAGTGAAACACTCTCATCTCTTAAATGGTCAAACTTACAATAAAATTAACCAGGAAATAATAATGCCTGTGCGCAATACTGCACCTAAACTGACTTTTGGGGAATAAAGGGAGGGTCAGATTTATAGCACTGTTAAAGGAAGTATGTTATTGCAACCATGGTGGTAGCTTGTAATACTGTTAGAGAAATTATGTAACTGCAACCAGGTAGCTTATGTGGTTTGTCCTTGAGAATTTTGTCATCTAAGCTCAAGTCCATCTTTACATCAGGTATCTGGCTCTTTCATCGTGTTCTTTTGTGTTTGTTTGTTTTTTTATATATATATTATTATTATTATTGTTTACCGTCTTCCTCATTTTCAAGATCTGTATTTGTTCAGTCAGCATACTTTTCAATTTTATGAAGAGATTCATTTTTCTTCCTTGAAATCGCCAGACTCATTTTGCATTCTGAGCAATGCTCCTGGTGTACATTTTTTCTTTAAAATGCAGGGCTAGACTTAATGCAGAGAAAACCCCATGCACATTGATCTGTGTCACGAAGATTCATCATTTAATTTGAGAGTGTAATTTTTTTGTGTTGTAGAGAAAACAGCTTCTACAGCAAATCAAGCCTCCCGACTCCTATCTTCGGCAGTCTCTGTACTGTGCCATAAGCTGACAAAACGCCTTTTTTCATTTTGGTGCCAAAATTATTTTTTTTGCTAAATGGAAAGCCTTATCAGTTACCTAGCTTGTGTGAAAAAAATCAAATGAGACTCTGACTAGTTTTGTAATAAGTTAGAATTCAAATTTCGGAATGACTTTATTTTCAATGGTTACATTGACAAAAAAACTATTTTTCTCAAAGCTGCTCTGAAGGGGAAAAAAGGCATTTTGTCAGCTTATGGTCATACCGTACTACAGACATGCGAGACAGGGCGGGGTCACTTTGTGGCTTCTACTGCTGAGATCTTTCCTCTAGCTGTGTGTTCCTGTGGTAAAATTTCCGGGGGGGTTTTCCCACAATGATGGTCTATAATCGTGGTTTCCCATGCATAATTTTGTAGGTCTTCTTTCAGAACGATATATATTCTGTGTTCAGTCGGTTGATGGTCAGTTCCAACGTTCCTGAGTTCCTTTCCCCCAGCCTGAAGTCTAAACTTGATTGACAGACTTAGTTTACATATTGTATGATTTCTCATGTGAAAGTGAAAGGTGCAAATGATTAGGCACATGTATAGTTGTTGACAGTTGAGTCTCTATAAGTTTTTTTGTTTGTTTGGGGTTGGGTTGTTGTTGGGTTGTTGTTTTTTTTTGGGGGGGGGTTGTTGGGTTTTTTTGGGGGGGGGTTTAGTTGTTTTTTTGGTGTTTTGGGTTTTTTTCTTTTGTTGGAATGACTTCCCCTGTTGTTGAGGTTTTGGGCATGTTGAGACCATGACACAAACAAGAACCTCCTGGTGCCCCAGAGCTCCCTTTGTTTTTAGTTTTTCATCTAGTCATTATGTGGTATTTGGTGCTTGGGTGCATTTGCAGAATCTGTACCTCTGACGTAAAACTGTATATGAGTGGAGCTAACTGTGTGATGTCTGTACAATCATGTGTCTGTCTGTGTTGTCTGTTCACACTTCGAAAAGGTAGTAACAGGGCAAAAAATGGAGAACAGAAATTGTTAAAGGGAAGATTTTTTAAAATTGTAATACTTTTAGAAGGAGTTAATAGACTCCATAATCTGTCAGAAAATGTGTAATGGAAGCTTTTTACTTTATATATCTTTTCTTGTTGTGTGTGTTCTCATTAGTCACAATATTACGACTGCTCACGCATTAATGCATCCTGCACAGATCTGAGATAATGCGAGACACATTTTACCATCAGGCGTGGGTGGTTGGAGGGCGTCACTGGTTGGTCCTACTTTTTTACTTTCCTTCTCTTTTTGTGTCTGTCTGTCTGTCAGCATTCTTTTTCCCGGTATTATATGACCAATATTGAGTCGGATGTGCTTCTCTTTACTCAAACACATACAAATCACCATCAGGCTCCCAAGTTTGTTACCATCAAGTCACTTGTCTGTTTCAGTAAGCAGGAATGGTTCTGTAATTGATGTTTTTGTTGGTCACCTTCTTCCCTCTTCCCTTGCAGTGCTTGATGATTTGTGTGTGTGTATGGTGGGGGGGGTGTTATTGTTTGTTTTTTTTATTTTGGGGTTGTTTTGTCGGTATTTTTCATGGAGGGGGGGGGGTTCTCTATGTTGAGAGAGAGCAAACGCACCAGTTTTAAACTAACTTGAATTTGATTGTTTTGCTTGAGGCTTGTTGAGTTTCACGATTTGTACCAGTACTTATTTTCAAGTGATCGCTTTTTTTTGTGTGTGAAATGAAAAGTTTGCATTTTTGACAAAGTATTTCGACTTACATTTTGTGAAAAGATATTTGTAAGCTTGAGCTTTTCAGTAGTTGCACCTTTTAACTTTTAAGAAGTCTAGTAGATGCAGTGGAAAATTTTCCGAAAGGTAATTAAGATGTGATCTAATAAGACCATTAGAAGATGAATAATTTGAAGTTGTAGACTTGTTGTGTTTGTTTTTGTGTGATAAGATCTGGAGCAAAGACACTTGGAAATTTTTGTGGTCTATTCTGATTCCATCAAGGATGTCCTGCTGATTTTTCAATGAAATGTCATGTTATTGGTATGTTCATTATTATGCGGATTAGATGAACAAATTAACCCTATCATTCCACACTGAAGCAAACTGAAACAAAGTAACTGGTTTTGCTTTTTGTTTAATTATGCAGGTTACAGACCTCATTTGAGAAACAACTTTCAGTCATAGCGTCTTTTAATTTTTGTAAGATCATTTACTTTTTGTATGCCTGTACATATGTATGTGCCTTATATGGATCATTTGAGCTCACCTGGGTAAATATTCTGTTCATCAACACCAATCAGACATTTTTCTTGAGTTGGTCATTCCAGCTTGTAATTTGACGTATATGTGTGTTTGTGTAGTATCATTTCTGTCAGTAGGTAAAACATGCCAAAATCTGGTATATTATAACTCGTAGCGTCCTCGCATCATTAGAGTCAAGAGTTGTGGAAAAGAGAAGAATGTTTTGTTTTGTATGGTGAGGTGTTTTAATGCTAGAGATCTTAACACAATACTAAATTGCTCCCGTTTTGTTTTGTGAGAATGGTTTTGGGGTTTGTTTGTTGGGGTTTTTGTTTTTGTTTTTGTTTTGGCTTTCAGATAGAATGCTCACAAGTGATATATATGACTATACTATGAAGGTTTGGGTGAGCGATTGATGTTCTCATGTACCATTGTATTACAGTATGATAAATTGTTGCAGTCTGTGCAGATACAAGCCACAATAACATCTTAAGACATTCAATACAAATCTGCAAATACGAGACCCTTGGTTGTTCTGTCTTGTATTTCTGTATAGTTTTGTTTCTTTGTTGGGGGAGGGGTGCTGTGGGTGGCTGTTGGGTGCTCTGGTGTGGTTTGCTCCTTCTTTCCTATCAAACACTTATCGTCCTAATCTCTCTTTCTCCTTTTTTATGTTTGCTACTCTCTTGTAACACCTCTAATCTTTGGCACTTATATGACCTTATTGTGTTGCAAGTGCCGTAAAACTCTTACTAAAACTAATACGGGGAACTGCTGCTTTTTCTTTCCTCATCCTTACTATCGTCATTTTTATGGGTGGTTGGCGGGTGCTATGGTGTGGTTTGCTCCTTCTTTCCTACCAAACATCTGTCGTCCTGATCTCTCCTCCTTCTTTTTTGTGTTTGTTACTCTCTGTCTCTTGTAACACCTCTAATGTTGGACACTTATATGACCTCATTATGTTGCTAGTGCCGTAAAACTCTAACTCGTGGGTGGTTGGCGGGTGCTCTGGTGTGGTTTGCTTCTTCTTTCCTATCAAACATCTATCGTCCTTATCTCCCCTTCTTCTTTTTTATGTTCGTTGCTCTCTTGTAACACCTCTAATCTTCGAACGCTCATATGACCTTATGCAGTTGCGAGCGCCGTAAAACCTCTACTAAAACTAAACTAAAACTCTAACTAAAACTATCGTCATTTGTCCTCTACTTCTTTTGTATGTTTGTCTCTCTCTTGTGAACTGCTATTTCCGGGATGTCTTGATTGTGGAAGCAGACTTGCTGTTGAGGCTAGAGAGGTGAGCAGAGTACTTCTCTGTTGATAATGATATCCACCCCTTGGCGCTCATATGACTTTATACAGTTGCGAGCGCTGTAAAACCTTACTAAAACAAAAACAAAACTGTGAGTCATGGCTTCATGGTCGAGAGAGACAATTTTATCCTTTATAAAAATCTAACCATGTAAATTTTATGATTGTTTGTGGCGGATCAAGTCAAAAGACTATAGCAGTAGAATTGTAAAAGACAAAGCATTTGAACAATTGGTTCAGTTCCCAAGTCAATTTGACAACACATCCAACCGAGGTATGGTAACAAAAATAATTCCCTTCGGGCAGCATTCAGGAAGGAACTGGAAAAAAAGTTGGACGTTCAAAGAATTCGGGGAGGGGGGGGGGGGGGGCTCGTGGCCTAGAGGTTAAGGTGTTCGCCTCTTTCAAAGGTTCCGGGTTCGAATCCGGGTAGCTACCGAAAAAAGTTCTTCTCTATAATAATTGTCTCCTTTCACCTTATTTTCTTCTCTCATGCAATATTCTGTCGTCTGTTTTCGTCTCCACTTTCTTCCCTCGCCTCCTTTGCCCCCTCTCTACTGGGCTCCTGACTCTTTCTGCAGCCTTTCCACTGCTTCTCCTTGGCTTCTCCTTACTGCTGTCTTTCAGCCACACCCCTGATCTTCTGGTAGGAAAGATCTACACCCAGCCTTCTCGGACAAGGGCGAACAATCTCGGAGGTCCCGTGTGCAAATTGCGCACATTAAGGATACCTTGGTGGTCCAAAATCGATAAGAGTAGGCTTCGGCCGCCACCCCGGGCAAAAGTCAAAATGTCTTACCAACTGAAAATGTTAGGCGTGTCCCGCGCGCTCATATGACCTTATGCAGTTGCGAGCGCCGTAAAACACTTATTTAAAAAAAAAAAAAGAATTCGGGGGCAGGAGAAGAAGATGTTATATTATGTGCCCAAGCTGTGGTATTTCAATGAATGACTCTTTTTAAGAGATGAAGAGCTCCCACTCGTCTCTTCTGGAAGGCATTTTTGATCTGGAGTGTGCAAGTAACTGACGTAGAGTTTGTGTGGTGAGTGAGCAAAGACTGGGGTGAGTTTGAAGCATGTTTGTGCAAAGGAAGTGGCTGTCCTCACTAGGGGTGAGACGAGCCTAAGTCTCGCTATCCCCCCCAATCAGGTGTGCTGTATTAGTCTACACCGGGGAATCGAACTCGGGACTCCTGTGTGCGACAGAGAAACACCTGACTACTACCCCGCAGACACTGGTACATGTACTATGATCTATGTAACCTGAACAGTTACAACACTGTACATGGCATTACTAAAATACAATAAAGTAGTCACTGTGCATTCTGTGTTCCAATATATAGGACCTTCAGAACAGAAGATCACGCTGCTGTAAGTGTACACGGTAGCAGAAGTGTGTGGGTTTTACACCCTTATCAACACTTTTGGGTTGTTTTTGTTCCTTGTCTTCTTTGCGTTCCTCTACTAGCTCTCAGGGTCATCAACAGCTATATATATATATAATAGTTCTTCAACTTGCAGCGCAACTGATTTTTCTGTAATATGACGACCGTTTTTCCTACTGAGTAGTGAAACTTTTTGCCTTCAGCTAGACAGCTACATTCCGATTTCGAAGGTACTCTATATACTGTACTCTGGTTTTTATATTGACTTGACAGAGTATGTTCAGTATTGGTAGGAATTAATTTTGAACTTTGTCCGGTGGTGGCCGAAGCCTACTCTTATTGATTTAAGGATTACCAATGGATTTTCAACGTGGGCAACTGGCACACAAGACCACCGATCTCGAGATAGTTTTCCCTAATCTGAGAAGGTTTTAAAAAAAATAATAAATTGCGAAGGGCATTGAGCATCTCTTGGAGAAGAAAGGAGGCAATATACATGCTGCAATTTATCGGCTAATAATAATAATAATAATAATAATAATGCCTTTTTGCCCCTCACATGAGGTACTTCCGCCTTTCTTTATTCTTTGAGCTTCCGTTTTATTTTACGAAGGAATTGTCGGAAAAAAATCTTTGAGCGGATGTCCTTAGTCCTGTCCTTCCCTTGTTGATCGCCATTTTGCTCCAAGTAACGCCTTGCAAAAGCTGTCCACTGTTTGAAGTGTGTTCACGCACTGCATTTAGTTTCAGACGGTTTGCAAAGTTTTTTCAGCACAACTAATTGGCTGTTGAGACGCTTTTCGAAAGTTTTCACGTCGACGTGTTGTGTTTTTGTCATCCAACTCCAAGGGTCTATTCATTCCTGATCTGAAGGGTACCCCTACCCAGAAGCCTTGTTCGTCTTCGCCGACTTAGCCGCCATGGGGAATTTTTCGTCACTTCTTACAGATGAATCATTCGAGCCTGAGCAGTGTCTTGACATGGAGGAAGGCCAGTTTTACGGGATGGAAGCATCGCACGTGTTCGTTGGATTTCAGGTGAGAAGGAATTATTTTATAGTTGATGTGGACTCAGACGGATATCGGCAGTTGTTTAAAGTAGCTAGGGAAGGAGAGCCAATCGTCACTCGTTTGGCTGGAGGACCGGCGTGGTAGGCCTACAGTGACTGGTTGAGTCGGGTGGCGAGAGGAGAGGTAAGGTGGGTGTCGGGACCTAGGTGCGGGCAGGTGATAGTTTTGTATGATGTACTGAGGAGGAAACCGATGAAGGGATAAAGACAGTAGTGGCTTCTAAGTGAAGGAGTTGAGGAGACCATGGGTGTTCACTGAGTGACGAATTGCTGTGTATGTGAACTATGTATGCCGAGTGTGTTAGTTTGTCTACATCCATGTGTTGTATTTTAAGTTTTTATTCTTTCAATGTGGTGTAGTTTTGGATTTAAAAAATATTTTTTGGCTTTTGTCTGTCTAATAATGTTTGTCAAATTTGAAATTCAAGCCCAGACTGAGTTAGACTACTGTTCACTTCCACCAGGGCTTTTGTGAGTCGGGGGGAAAGCTTTCTCTCTTTGTCAACTCTCTCTCTCTCTCTCTCTCTCTCTCTCTCTCTCTCTCTCTCTCTCTCTCTCTCTCTCCCCTCTCTCAGGAAAGAAGCTTGTGTCCATGACTAGGTACCAGCAGGTTTTTTTCCTTCTTTTTTAAATTTTATTGATCTGGATACATTATGTATGGATGTGTATGTTGTTAGGATGTTCCTCTTGTATTTGTGTTCAATATCTTGTTCATAATCGTAGTATAGGTAAGACGCCATAATGCAACCAGCTATTTTTTTAATAGAGGAAGTGCGCCAGTCTCTTTAGGATTTACCCTCTTCACACCACTCACTAACACTGATCCTTTGTTTTGTTTCCTGTCATGTATTATGTATAGCCAGTCCAGTATGTCAGCACTGATTATTGAAATGTTTTAAGTTAGTTGCAACAATGGAATAAAAACATATTTTTAGTATGAAAGGGGGGGGGGGTGATAATGATGCAGATGAGGGCTGAGATTAATTTGACAGCTTGGAATTTTGTATTTTGTGTTCTTTTCTTAAATTTGTTAGTTGGGCTTTTGCTTTGAAAAGTAGAGGGTGGTGGCGGGGTTATTCTCAGTCTGAGGAGGAAGCTGGGTGTGAGGATTTGGGTTCCTAGGGGGAAATGATGCTCGATTCCCTCATTGCCAGTGAAGAAGAAGAAGTTAGTCTTAGAGAGCTAGGTAGACAACAGCAGGGCAGTTTTTGAGGGGGCTAGAAGGGAAAGGGGTGGAACACAACCATACGCCACGTGAAATTATTTAGATCTATTTATTAATTTATTATTTTAAAATTCATTTATTTATTTTATTTTATTTTTAAAATGTATTTATTTATTGTTTTATATTTATTTATAATTATAATATTTTTTTTTTTTTTTTAAAATTTTTTTTTTTTTTTTAGGGGGGGGGGTAAGTGATATTAAAAATCCAGTTTAAGAGTATGGCTGTTGTGGCTTAACAATCCAATATTGTTTTCAAATATGATTGTTCATGGGTCGAGGGGGGAACTGACCCTTGAACTTTCATATTGGATAATATAGTTTTGGAAAGCAAGCCAGGGAATCCAGAATACTCATAGTTGGTTTGATGGGGAAGGAACGGAAACTGATGAGAGGGGAAGTTGGCTATCACATCATTGCAATTTTAAGTTGTGTAAATATAATAATATGGTGATTGGAATTTTTGGTTTGCTTGACTGGCCATAGATACTATAGATAAAGTAAAGACAAATGTATGTGTATTGCATGTGTGTCTTATTTTTCTGGTCCATGTCTCTAGAGTAGGTCTCCACCAACCAAAGTCACCAGTAGGTGAGACTGAGCGCCCACATTTTGTCCCTTTTTTCTGTCTGGTGACGACTAACTAAATTTAGTTTGCTCCACTAGGGAGTGGGAATGTGGGAAAGTGCCCGCCTCGTGACTCATTGGGAGCAGAGGATGTTAGGATGAACAAACTAAAGCTAACAATATACATGTGTACATGTAATGCTGTTATTATTAATTAGTTGTAGTTTGAGTTGTCTGTTTGTGAATGTATGTTGTCTAGCGTTTGTTAAGTGTTTGCATCATGTTTACCTGTTATTTTGTTCTTCGTACTGTACTTACTAACTTTAGTCTCCCCTGGTTGTATTGATGATTTGATTAGTCATGATGGCGTCTACTACATTCATTATATTCTAGATATTTCTATGTTAGGAATGGGCACGGGACAAAATTATACATTTAAACAGTATTTTTAGCTTCCGATTCCTTGATTGGCAGCGACCATTAAAGTAGATAATTAATTTCAACAGTTGTTTGCCTACTTCAAGCTGAGTCCATCTCAGTATAGCTGTTGTAACTTCTGTTTGTGCGCAACTGTGTTCTAACTCTGAGCCTCAAAATACAAAAGGCGCAACATCAAACTGCTTACCTAGCATGGTCTGTTCCTAGCTTGAGACTGAGGCAGCAATACCTTTGTGGGCGGTTCGGGGGGGGGGGGCATTGTAAAGAAAAAAGTTGATGAAGTTTGAAAAGTAGGGGGGGGGGGGGGGGGGTTGGAGATAATTTTTTTCCGCTTAGCTGCATTTTTGAGTACATGTTTTTACTGTATTTTAAAAAATCATTTTGATGCTAATGTAAGAGTTAACAGCTTTTTGGGGGTATGAGCTGTTTCCATCTTCTAACCAGTTCTGGAAATTGTTTCTGAGGGATTATGGGTCAATGGGGAACTGACCCCTGACCCCCTCATTACGTAAGATGTCAGTTTGGGCTTGGGGGGGGGGGCAATTTAAAAATCTGTTTTAGGGAGTGCAGGGAGTGATAAAATGATGTGGGGAGACAGGTGTCCGCGGAGAACTGGAACTGGCCCTCGTCACGGGTTATCGGAAAATAGCAAATTCTTTAACGACGTCAGTAGGTATCGGGCACGGGACCAAATTTTAGGGAACATTTTTGTTATCACCTTTCATGTTTCGTCTTCCACAGCTCACAGACTTCCCCTCCCCACTCCCCCCCCTTGCGGAAGTCGGAAGTACCGGGCCTCACCGCGGCGCAAGGGTGTAACGCTCTGTTCAAACCAGAAGGGTGGCCGAGAAAACGACCCGCTTTCTGGTTTGAACCGAGCGGCTAACACGGTACTACGCAGAGCCAAGAAAACGTGAAATTGAAATGTACATCCCGGCGGCCGCCGCACTGCTTTGGCAGAGGCGCGTCAATGTGTTGTAACCTACGTGAAACCGGCAGTACGGAATTAAAAGTTCAAATCTGTCCCCGCAGAATTATGCAAATTTAGATGGCCAAATTAAGCAAGGCAAATGCAAAATTATGCAAGTTACCGTAACGGCATTCGCGACTTGTTTTGTATTTAATTTTTCAACAAGAATTTCCACGTTTTATTTACAGAAAAATTGAAAACAGAACATATCAGTATCAGTAATTTTTTGTGTATTTCGAAAGAAAACAATACACATCAGTCAGAAAAAAAACAACCAAGAAATAATTATAATCTCTGTAACTTTCAGCTGTATAGAGGAATGAGGGAAAAAAAAAAGACACCTGGACCTCTGATGCCGGCACGTCACTAAAACTAAGGACACCTGGCCAACATGAAACATCAGCAGACACGAGAAAAACTTTTGATAGATTGAATATCATAAAATTGAACATGCTCAAGAACAAAATCCTCAACCCTAACTCCTAAGATCTTTTAACAAGGGAAATAGCCAACTTGTCACTTAAATAAGACTTATTACTGTGATTACTTCCCTTTAGTCACACTGCGAGGTGTTAAGTAAGTTAATTTAAATTGTTCAGAGTGGCTACTCACCCGATCTAGGATTTCTGCGCATGTTCCGGGCGAACGAATTCGGTCCATTAGCCCCTCCTGGCCTGCGGCTTCTGGCCCTTGGGGATTTCAGCGCATACTCCTTTAAAATTCGCGTGATCAATCGCGCAAGATTCAGTCACACTCACTCGGTCACTCCTTGTCCTCCAAGTGAAAAGTCGGATCGGTCAACATGGCAGCTGAAGATGGGACTGGCCATAATGTATACAATAATGACTGTATTGTACCGGGTCAGCTTAGGAAGCGACGCAGAGAGAAAACGACAGGAATCAATCGGTCTAATAAGTTAATAACAACAATAAATTTATGGCTTTCAACTCAACGCTGGAACGTTTGTTTACACTCGTATCACGGGTCGTCACGCGCTAAGAAGACGGAGTACATCTAGCGCCCAAGTCTCGTTCAGGCTCGAGATAGGGCAACTGAAACATCTTGGTAGTAATGGTAGTAGTAAGACAATCTTTAATAACATCACGGAGCTGCATATTTCTATTGTTAGTAGTAACTTTGCCACGACATTCCGATGAATGACAATAATTAAATAATTAATAAAGGGTGATAGATCTAGGGGGATCTACAACAATATAGTCAACTCGTGAGGGAAACCTCGATAAACGACAAAAATAGATGGCGGAAAAACATCATGTATGATCTGTTTTGGGCCAATCACAGAGGTGTGCTAGTACTGCTAGGTGCTCTCAATAGCTTCTATCGGCCTGCGGAAGGTCATGGGGGGGGTCTTCGCCTCATACCCACACCGGGGTGGGGTGAGAATATACGTGGCCTTGTGCAAATACACGTACAAGTAGTTTGTTGAATCCAGTCTACTAAACTCGCACAAAAAAGTCAAGGAACAACTCGTGTTTTCACCTGTCAAATCTAAACTTCAATATCTCGCAAACCCGTTAAGTTCAGTCACCCAAACTTGGCACACGCCCTGACAACTAGCCACAGTTTGCATGTACAGCAAATTTACCCCCACGAGCTTCACTGTGACGACGAAGAGCATGCCAAAACAATGCCGAAAAGTATGAAAAATGGGCTAAATTTCTCTGCCTCAGCAACATTGGCACGCTTGCTGCCCGGTGTCAACAGAGGACGAGTCCTCGCCTGGTTCCAACCCAAGATGGCTCCACGTTTCGAGTCGTTGCACACTCGACTTAAGGGGTCACCATCATTCATATATTATAGAGGCTGTAAGAACGATGGCGACCGACCAGAAAGGTCCAGGACAGGCCTCGACCAGGATGACCCTGTTTGACCAACGACAGGTTCGATCGGTTCATCGTCAGACAGGCCGTGACGTCACGAACCACCAGTGCAAACCACCTCAGGGACCAACTTCGGGTGACAGCCAAAGTCCACTTGAGCGAGGTGACGGTGAGGAACCTTCTCCATTGACGGTTGACTTGAGCAAGGTTCGCTTCTCGTCTCCCTGCACAAGGCGCACGCCGCCCCACAAAGCAGCTCGCCGCCCCACAAAGCAGCTCGCCGCCCCACAAAGCAGCTCGCCGCCCTACAAAGCAGCTCGCCGGGCGTGGTGCTCGCCTTTCACAGTGGACACGACGTCAGTGGGACCGGGTAGTTCAGATTCAATCTACTGCATCCAGACAGGCGAGCCCACGTCTCAAGGCGTCGAGGAGAGCGGTTCCACCCTGACTGCAGTCAGCAGGTGGCGCCCTACGGTGGAGGGTCTGTTCTGATGTGGAGAGGCTGCTCAGATCACCATAGCCCCCCCCCCCCCCCCCCCCTGTTCAGAGAAAGTTGCATTTTTTAAAATAGTAAAAGTTGCAAGAAAAATTAGCAGGAAAAGGTGCAAGACGTGTATATCAGAAATATCTAAAACAATGCCTCGGAACTATTGGAATGCATTGTTGCTATGGTGCAAAGCGGTTATCGTGGCACAAGTCGATCGCGCCTGACTCATCGTTTCAAAACAAACACGTTGTTACATTTTCAGGCGACGAGTCGGGCGATCATTGAAAGAAACCAATATGAGTTTTGTTAGATCAAAATCAGAAGTTAAATGTGAATGTCTACCAAATACAAAAACACAAACTGCATGGAGGTTGCATGGTGTACAAAAACAATGGCTACGAAATATCAGCCCAAACTAAAATAAGAAATTTAGGTGTGGCAGAGATGCCAACCAGTACGATTTTACGTATTTTAGTACGATTTTTTGCCGAAAATACGCGAATACGACTTTTCATGAAAAAATACGCAGCCTGGAATGCGAAAAATACGAGATTCAGCTTGGGTGAGTAAACCTATCTCAAGTCCCATCTTTTGTCAAAATAGTATCAGTATCGCAGAACTGGAATATTTGAAAGCCAAGTCCGATCAATGATAGTACATAACAAGATGGGCCACTTCTCTCTTTGAGCCAATTAAAAAAGTGTCCTCCAAATTTGGTGGCGCCCTCTTCACAAAAGCGCACTCTTTGCGAACAGAGTTACCCTACTTGAGTTTTTTAAAATCAAAGTGAAACTAGCAAGTTTTGGGATAAATTTCGGAAGAACGCTTTTTTTAAATGGTTACGCTGACAAAAAACCTCTTCCGGAGGAAAGGGTGATGGTTTTCTTTGTTTAATTTGACTTTAGAATGAAAGGCGAGAGGTCATTAAAATATATAAAAAACTAAAACTCCGCACTGAACGTACCCGAACTGCTGATGAACAGCAGTCGATCTGCGCACGCAAGGAGGTGCTATTCCTATTCTTCTTCTGGAAAAACGAAAGAGAGCTTCAAAACAGACTGCAGCGCCATCTGAAGCAAAGAGCATACTTCCTGCGGACACTTTTTGGGCTGAGTGGCCCATCTTGTTATGTATTATCATTGGTCCGATGTGGTTAGTAAGTTTATTTTTGCCGGTCGCGATCGTGATATTATATTCGTTCAGCTTCTCCCGGTCCGGAGAGTACGTTTCACTTTCAAGCGAATAGGCAGCTATGGCGGCAGGCGGAAGCGTATGTGACACCGAGGCTCGATCGGGAAAATCAAGATCTACTTTCGCTTTCGTTACCACCGAGTAGTTTGCCAGCAGTTGTCTAATAACACAACTTTTGTGACATGCAGGTTGTGCAGTATAAACGCAAGGTCGCCATGCAAATAAAATGTAATCAATGCTCGGACTCGCCTCTGTGCTGTCACTTGTGGAAAAAAAGAAAATAAAGTACAAGCGTCGTCCGATTTTTAGATTGTCTGGCTCGCCATCGTGACCGGTCACTGAACCTGCGCGCATTCGTGTCATAAATAAATGCGGCATCGTGTGAGCATAGACCGTCTTTGGTGGGAGTAACGGCGTTGCGAAGTATAGGACTACGGAATAGGGGAGGAGATTATTTATTTTTGGGGGGTTTAAGATATTTTGGGGGAGGGTGTGAAGGCAACACCAGAGGACAAAAACTTGGAAGCACATTTCAAAATTTTGATCAGAGCTTTCTGCAAAGCGCGCGTTGGTGCAGGCCGTGTGCGGAATCGGGACCCTTCAAACTTTGCAAGTCTGTGTTATTGAAATAATGTGTTCGCGTTTCATTGGATGGGTGATATTGTAAATTATACCTAGCCTACAGTGTATGTTGTGGCTTTCTGTTCAAGACTGGTTGATTTTCAGTGTCACTAGATCTTGCCCTACCACAGTTATTACAACTCTCACAAAGCATGGGTCTACTTGAGTCTTTCAAGTTATCGCTTTTCTCTGAGTTTGAGCAATATTTTGAGTCTGTCAGTTCATAATATGAAACATGACACCCAGGCTGGTTCTTGGTTGTCGAAATTTTTGTTCTTGGCCCTTCCAAACTCTCAAAGCAGGATTTATTTTTTACATAATAATGAGAGGAAAATATTACCGGTATAATAGACTGAAATATTAAAGTCAAACAAGACCCCAGTACGACACTGAACACTGACATGTTGTTGACTGGATACATGTATATTGTACGTGTGTGTGCTCCCTATTTCCAGCTGGTGAGCTAGTAATTTTTTTTCTGGAAATATTGCTTGACCCCCTTAACATTTTACTATTACTAGTTGGTCGGTCGGTCGTGGGGAATACACATTTTCCCCTGAAAATACACATTTTCAAATTTCCCAATACTCATTTCGGTTTTCTGTGGTTGGCATCTCTGGTGTGGTGCTAGATCAAGATATGTCAATGAAATACCATGCATCCAATCTTTGTAAAAATCTATATCGCCAGCTGAAGAAAATAGGGAGCATTAGAAAATATATATCTGTTGGTGTCACCAAAACTTTAATAACATCACTTATATATTGTCAAGGATCGATTATTGCAATTCCTTACTGGCTGGTGTACCTGATGAACAGTTACAACAACTACAAAGAGTACAAAATATTGCTGCCAAAATAATTACTAAAAAACTAAAGCATGATCATTTGACTCCTATTTTAAAAGCATTACACTGGCTCCAGTGAAAGAGCGTATCATATATAAAATCTGTTTAACTTACTACAAGTGCTTAAATGATTTATCACCGGACTATCTAAAACAGCTTTTAACACCCTCTGTGCCTCCTAGAACGCTCAGATCATCAAGTGACAAAACAACCCTTGTCAAGCCTAAAATAAATTACAAATCATATGGCCAACGCTCTTTTTCACATTTTGCCCCACTTGTTTGGAATAGGCTTCCAAAAACTATCAGAGAAGCAGAAAATCTAGAAATTTCAAAGAAGAAACTAAAATCATTTCTATTTTCCATCATATTTCGATTAGACAGAATGCATCCAAGCTGTAGATCGTTGTGAGTTTGTATGTGCATATGTACGTATGTGTGTGTGGTGCGTGCGTGAGTGAATATGTGTTTGCATGAGTATGTAACACTATGTACCTTTAAAATTGATTTGTAAATCCATAATATGTATCATGTTAAGCGCATAGAGCATTGCATAAGTGGATATGCGCTATATAAATGCAATCCATTATTTATTATTATTATCCCTGACACGTGCGTCAGGTCCTTGCACTCTCGCTGACGTTGGGCAGGTGTGACCAGCGTGGTTTTGGGGCTGTTCAAATATAATCTTACACTTTTTTTTACACTTCCCGCCCCCCCCCCCTCAATCTCGTAATATTACGTTATTAGCTTATAATAATAATATGACATTTGTATTGCGCAAATCCGTGTTATAATCACTATTCTATGCGCTTTAATTTTAAATTATTAATTATAGTATTCATGAAAAACATGCATACACACATTTGACATAATAATTAAATACGGTACAGGCGGAACTTTTCCAGCAAAACTTACGGTGTCATTTTACCACTTTAACCGCACCGGTGTAATCAAAATTAGAGTAGATCTACATGTCATCTAGCCCAGATATTTACCAGTGTATAAAGTGCGAGATGACATATATGTATTAATAGTATTATATCGTGCTTGTCGCTCGAGGACCACTGTGTGGCAACGTGACAATGCAGTGCTTACAGCTCGAATTTACTCTAAGTGAATAGTGTAGTCACTCTTTGTCATACATTATATTTTCCTTGATTATTTTTTCATCTTACAAAAGTATAATCTTACATTGGTTCACCCCCCCCCCCCCCCTTACACTTTACTTTTACAAGAGTCAAAGACACCCCCCCCCCCCCCCCCGTTGTTTGTTTTTTTCGAAGCGTAAGATGATATTATTTGAACGTTCCCTTTAGGGGTTTTCTGGATGAATCGATCCATGTCTAGATTAGCCTCCTAGCCTAAGGTTTATCTACCTGGTGCTACGGAACTAAGCAAGCTAAGTAGGCCTACAGTAATCAGACGACCGTGTTTACGATTGATTTACTCTAGATCTAGCTATACTAGAAGTAAGAAGATGATTCAGTCCAAATAAGACTATTGGATCGGTTTGCTCGACAGATTGATGGTGCAAAGCGGTTATCGTGGCACAAGTCGATCGCGCCTGACTCGTAGTTTCAAAACAAACACGTTGTTTTCAGGCGACGAGTCGGGCGATCATCCCGACCTGACCCGGTCAGGGTCACTGGCCGCTGGGCGGCGGCGGGCACCCCGTAGTGCAAAGGAGCGATTTGTCCCCCTTGGCGTCGTAACTTTTAGTCGTGGAAGAAAATTTCGGTGTTTTTAATGAGATTTTATTATTATTTTCCCAAATTTTGCCGGAAATTGGCTAAAATTCGCGAATTCACGAAAATGATAAAAGTTGCGCCGAGGGCAAAAGTTGCGGGCGCGAATTTCTCTGAGGACAGGCATATATATATATACAGGGCAATTTGACCGCGTCAGGGTACAGGGGCGAAATCCTGCGTCCCCTTGCTGTTCCTCTCTTGCTGCAGAATGGACCATTTGAGATCGCATTGGCGGGCGTATAAGGGATAACCACCCTCCTGCTCAAAACCTTCAACACGTCTTGGACTACCTCGTCTACGAGTGCAGAACATACCGCAATAAGTTATCCGAAGGCATGTATGCGTCGACGCTGTACCGAGTGTTGATCAACCAGGGTGGCTACACCCACTACATGACTACATTTATTGACAATGTTCATGAGGAACGATGGCTGTTCAGACTTTTGAAATCCGACCAGTGTGATTTAAGCTCATTTTTTAAAATGAACTTGTCGCTGTTGTTGAAATCTGAAATGGCACACACATAGAGAGTCGAAAACATCTTTTTTGGAAAAAAATGAATAGATTCGGTTTAAATGTTTTTCAGTGTTATCTTTGAATTTTTGTTCCTTGACTTTGTTGTGCGAGTTTACTTGATCAACAAATCGGTTTGCAGGACTGTGGGGCGCTTTTGTCTTACTTTTTACGTAGAAGATGGTTCGCGGGTGTGATGTGCTCCTCCTTTCTTCAATGATCCAAAATCCATCGTCCTATCTCTCCCTTTTTTTCTTTTACTCTCCCTGGGTCGGCTTGAACTTTTTCCATTTACAATGGAGACTGAACGGGCTGCACAGCCTCTCCCCCTACACCCTCCCCCACTTGTGATTGTATTGTTAGTGTTCAGGAGAGCCATACAATGAGAGAGAGAAAGAGAGAGAGAGAGAGAGAGAGAGAGGGAGTATTCACCATTAAAATCTACTCTTTGCTCGGAAGGAACGCAAGCACAATAATGGTCATTGCAGAGGTGTGTACACAGGCCCGGAAACGTACTAAATGTGACATCGGTGTGGAGTACAGACATGCCACTCTATGAAATCTCAAAATCAAGATTCGGGGGGGGGGGGGGCGGTCGGGGAAATGGGATTTGGTATAAAATATAGGGATCAACAGCAAATCACCTAGGTGATTGCTAGACTTACACATTTTTCAGGGGTGTCCATGCCCTTTGTGTGTGTTTGCGTGTGTGTGTGTGTGTGTGTTTTATCTTTATTTTTATTTTTAATCTTGAAGTATCACGTCTAGCAAAGTCCCAAAAGACATTTCAACTAATGTAAGTTCACCCTGTCACTGGTCAACGGACGGTTCCCGACACATGCCGAACTCACGCGCCGAAGTCATGTCACGTGGTGAGAACGCACGATTGAAACAGTTTTACCACTGACGAGCCGGGTGCCCATTGCGGGTGGGGCCTGGGTATGGCCGAATGTGTAACGGCAGCGAGCGACCGTGAAGTGTGAAGGTTGAAGGGTCATTACACATCAAGCCCTGAGTCAGAGATGACACCTCCAGGTATCCAGGTACTCTCCGGTTTATTTTCACCATGTTGTCAATGTGGTTGGTTGGCGGGGGCTCTGTGGTCGTTTGTACACATCTATTCTTCGGCAATTATATGACCATACTATTGTGTTGCAAGTGCCGTAAAACTCTTACTGCAACTAAACTAAACTAAATATTGTCAATGCCACTCCCTTTATTAATTACAGAAAAGAATAGAAATAGAAGGGGATTTTTTAATCCTCTCCTTGAAATAGTATATCATAGTCCCATTTAAATAAAGACTTTGAAATACGGAGTGGGGAAGGATGAAAGGATTCGTGTTACAGATGGCTCTTGAAAACCATGATGACGTTTTATTATAAAATCTAAGTTACGTGGTGTTCTATTTATGACTTTTGGACTAAAGCCATTCAAAGAAGCTCAAGCATTTTCACCTGACATAATGCTAAAAAATGTGGTGACCTTTTGTATGCATACCCAGCACGTGTATGTCAGAATTGGTTCTAATTTGCTAAATCTAGCAGAAGCCATAAGCCATCTTATTCCTTACTTAATCGATTCCGTTTATGAAATATTCTCTACAGATGTAGTGGTCAGCATCATACATTAAGTACGGACGAACAACATGATAATAATCATTATTATAATTACATGTATCGTTTCTCTTTTATTTCTATTTATTACCATGACCATTATTATTACCCGTAGTATTACACTATTATTATTATTATTGTTATTATTATTATTATTATTATTATTATTATTATTATTATTATTATTATTATTATTATTATTATTATTATTATTATTAATAATAATAATAATAATTTTAAAAATTTACTTGTACTTATTTCACTACGTTGACCCCGGGGTCCACATATATCCTAAAAGTAAAACCTAGTATTTCGCTAGATAGACCCCGGGTTCACATATATCCTAAAAGTAAGACCTAGTATTTCGCTAGATAGACCCCGGGTCCACCTATCCTGTTGGCTAGATAGACCTCGTTGTCCACCTATCCACTTCCTTGATAATAACTAAAAACAATACAGTTGTCCTGAATAGTGAAGAAAAATGTGTGGAAAAAAATAAGATAATGGTGTAGACTATAAGCACATGTATTATTATTGGACCAATGTTTAGTTTCTTTAAAAGACAAGGAGAGCTTTCTCTATTATAACCAAATAAACATTTTCACACCAATGAAACCAAACTTTTCCTATAGGTAGGGCAATGCCCACTTTTGATGTAGGTCAAGATTTCTGAAACCCCCCCGGAATCTTGGTTAGCCAGCTTGTCCTTAAAAGCGACCATTTATCAATATAAGCCTGAAGCTACGAGTACTATCTGCCATGCGATTCCCATGAAATTCGATGACAGAATGTATTATAATTCATCCGATCGACCTCGGGATCCAAGTAGGAGCAAGGGGGATAGTTGCCTTTACTCTAAGTCAACTAAGTGTCCACTCTGACGGACACAGCCCCATTTTTTTTTTCAGGGAAGAAGAAAGTCAGTGGGGTCGTTTCTGTCTTGTGTGTCTTCACAGACAGGAAAAGACATGTTGATAGTCTGTTGGCCTACTTATTTCCCGGATGTGAACGCCAGACCGCTGGGGTGGCCAGATGTGTTCTCGGTACAGGGAAATATAGTTGAGACCAATGAACCCAAGGCGGAAATAAGAAATTAATGGGTTTTTAAAGGAAAATTGGAAAAATTGTTAATATGCATTTTAACCAGGTGATTTGCGCGTAGACTTTTCTAATTTTGAGACACTGATTGCGAATAGTGTATGACATTTTTAGAAACTCAAAATCGGAATTTTTATATTTTTTTTAGCTCCGGCGGGGCCTATGGCTCATGAGTCACGACCCGGCCCGGCTAAAATGCAGCAAGCGACTTTCCAACCGACACATCTTTTGTCGAGGCTAGTCGTGTCTGTTAGCACAGCCAAACGGACTTTTCACTGATTTTTTAAGGAAATAATCGGTGCTCCGTTTCAACTACCGACTTTCCGAGAGACGGGCAAAATCGGGTCGGTGGCTCACCGAGAGTATAGAAAAATCAGTACATGTACTGTTTGGGGCTTATTGCTTGCTATTTGGTGGTAAAGAAATGGCAGCAACCTAAGCCCCACCCAAATTTTGGTCTACCCACCGCCACTGCAGACAAGCATACTCAGGTTTCTGTCTGTCTGTCTGTCTGTCTGTCTGTCTGTCTGTCTGTCTGTCTGTCTGGTTACATTTTCAAAGTTCCTTTTGGACGCCACTGTAGGCCTATATGCCTGCCCCCCCCCCCCCCCCCCCCCCCGGTAGGCTATATGCCTGCCCCCCCCCCCCCCCCCCCCCCAGGAAATCGCGGTCTTGCGGCCGCGTTTTTCGTGGAGTTCCGCAATAAACCCGCACTTTTGGCAATTTTCGCAATTTCTTGCAATTTTAGGCAAAAATGCATCAACGCTTTAATTTTAACAGAATTTTTAATACGAAATGGTGCGGGTACAGAGACGATAGGCCTACGTAAATCATGGTGTCGGCCCAGCTCAAGCCTACTGAGCGTACTCTAAAAGCTATAACACCGGAAATTCAGGCCGGAATGTATCATGTACAACACAAACTGAGACATAGGCTAGAGGCCGAAAAGGTGGCCTTCTCTGGGCTAGGCCTTTATCTAATGCCTTTAAGCGTGCGCGTGTGATAAGAAAGTAGGTGTGTGCGTGTGTGAGGTGTACGTGAGTGTGTGCACGTGTGCGTGTGCTCGTGTGTGCGCGCGCGTGAATATTGTTCGTACATGATGCTTGTGTCTACATACACGGTAACCGGGCACCTAGTCCCAGTATCTTCGTACACGGTAACCGGAATGAAAATAAACCAATATTTGTCCTGTGCTGTCAGTTGTTGAAATAAAAAAAGGAAGTCAAACACGCGTCTTGTCGGGCTCGCCATTGTTACCGGTCAGTGAACCTGTGCTTTCGCATCACATTGTGAGTACCGGTTGGGGTCACTGTAGTTCATTCAAAGTCTGTGCGCTACGAAGTATAGAGCTCCGGAATGGGGGAATTATTGATTTTTTTTAAAAAAAGGTATAGTCGGGGGAGGGCTGGAGTTGAAGGCAACACCGCATGACAAAAACTGAACTTGGAAGTCTTAACTGCCCGGTTACTGTGTACGTGATACTGAGACTACGTGCCCGGTTGCAGGTTACCGTGTACGTAGACACCGAGGCTAGGTGTCCGCGTACCGTGTATGTAAACACCCCGTTATGTAAAACGCCTTAAGCTGCGTTCACACGGGAGCGGGTGCTATAGAAATGGTCTAGATCTAGATCTACATTAGTACATGTATTACTATTGTTTATAATTGGAAAAAAAAATTTGCTGTATTTTACAATTTGACTTAGTGTTTTAACAATACCATGCCGGTTTTAAAACAGAAAATATCTGAAATAGATCTGAATATAGATTACCGGTGTATCGAAGGTTTCAAGAGAAACATAGAACAGGATCAGATTTGATTGGAGCATAAGCTTATTTTGTATTTAGAGGTTGTTTCGAAAATCCCTCGTCAAATTTTTTGTTTTTTTATAGACTGAACCTCATACACTTCTAGATTTTTGCATGAACCAAGTATGTACTAAATTTGGTCAAATGTTATACCTTCATTTAAAAGTAATTACGACAACCAAGGGTTCAGTTATTTTGTGTCACGCGTTATGATATTATATTTGGTCGATAACTTTATTGTTAACCTACTCGTGTGTTGTTACTAGTAAATGTTATTAATAACATTTGATGAATTTGTATTGTGGGTCAAGATTTTTTTAAAGACTGAGCTGCTTTTATTCTACCGGTACTCAAAATTGTCATGTTTTTTAAACTAAAAATGTTAAGCCCGTATTAATGCGCCTGGAATGGAAATGTAGCAATATTTTGCAATTTTTAGGCAGTTTACCTTGCAAGGTTTTGCATTTTTTAATTTCAAAAATGCAATTTTCCGCGGGGCCAGATATGCGGGTAGCTGGAGGGCGCCACTCGCAGTTCCCTTTGTTTTCTTTTTCTTTAATTTCCAACTATTTGTTTCTGCTTGTCTGTCTTACTTTTCCCATTTTAAAAATGACCAGTATTGTGTTACTCAAAAAAAAATTTAAAAAAATGAATAAACAAACAACGATTCTATTGCTCATGACAGGACTCATAGTCATATATCTAAGCTGTCTATAGCAACTGCAATTCTTCGTTTTATTGCAGTGAAACGCTTGGCATCGGATTTAATAATATAGATATCTTAGATATTTAAAATGTTAAACATGTTTGTTTTTTTCATCTTTGCTTATGAGTTATGAGTATGAGATTACAACTACGGTTTACTGCTTTTTTTCCAATACGTGTATTACCATGACATTGCCAGGACACACACATCCACCCACACATCCAAACACATACATACATACACACACACAAACACTCACACACACACACTCACACACACTCACACACACACACACACACACACACACACACACACACACACACACACACACACACACAAACACCGGTGTCCGTAGTGCAGAGGGCAGGTGCTTCGCTGCCGTACGCAGGAGATACTGTAAACTGTAAACGAACGATAACAAGAATCGATCAAGTTGATTAAACTTGTGTGCGATTCAATAATATTTGGGCTCATTCAGGCTGACCATGACGAAACTGCTGTCCCGAATTTTATATTAAACTTTTCTGAGTGGTGCGAAACTCATAAGCGGCAAAGTTTTTTTTTAAACGTTGATAATACATGTACCGGTAGGCCTACATATATGTAAGTCTAGGACAAGGCAAACCAGATCTTGGCTGAAGACAAAGAGTTGCAACCGACAAGCCTTGCAGGCTCAGAGAGAAGGGATGTTTGGTTACGTGGGCGGGGGTGCCCCAGCAGAGAAGCTTACCAGGGGGTAGTGACCGAATTAGGTACGGGGGTGGCTACTTGGTAGCCCAAAATAGGTCACCCAATAATTTTATCACATGACATGCCCTAAGTGACATACATGTCAGGTTTAGTCCTATGTTTGAGAGCTTAGTTTTTTCAACCGATTTCACCCAATTTTCTTCTGTTTTGGCCGGTTAGGTACGTATTCGGGATCGCTTAATTAATTGATCCGCTCGCGACATGTGTACGCTTGTACCGCTCATGCCTGATACTGGCACAAGCACAATAATACTAATGTTATCATCATGTTCGTGCTGCAGAGATTCAACTTGACGTTGTCTTGTCAACCTGTAAGCCTAGCATAGCCGTTAAGCAGTCTTCTTCCACCCAACTCGACGAATCCAACAACTGTCTATTGGCTACCCTAGAATTTCAAATTTCTATCTGCTCAGTACCTAGTTTTGAGAAATTTGACGTCAACATTTTTAAGTTTCACAAAAATGTGTTTTCGAATGCAATTCTTTGAATATCTTGAGAACGGCTCCGAATAATCTTACGATCTTTACAGCGCAAACAACGTTTGGACTCTGACCTCATAGTCTTGGTAACTCAAAACGGCCAAAAATGTCTGATAGAACTTTGGATTTACTTAAAACTGAAGAAAGAGTTGTATTAGCAATCAATCTTTTATCCACTATCCAGCCGACAAAAAGGTGAAAAAACGGCCTCTGGGCAGGATTAGGTTAGGACATTGGCCGTATGCTGTAGAGCAGAGTAGACTGCAGAAAGTAGAAAAAGTCAATCCGAAAAAGCAGATCAGTAAGTAACAATAGAGTACACTGCTAGACAATACGCTACCTTTGAATTACAAAGTTATATCAGACATTTTTGGCCGTTTTGAGGTACAGTGTGGTTTATTATATGTTCCACAGCAGGGGCGGCTCATGGGTCTAAAAAGTGGGCGTGCACAATTAAGCTATCTTAGACTGAAGATAATCAAGGGCAGAGTAAATGGGATGGTGTATAATTTTAGGATATTTTGGTTGGTGAAGGAAGACCTTGTGCTTTTATTTTCATTATCTTTACTAGTGGCTTTGACTTCTAGAACTAAATCTGTTTGTTATCTAAACGTCAATTTCATTCATCCTGCATTAAAACTGAACACTCAAGTAATACCTTTCACCACTCTACTACAAAACCGTTCAAAAGCACAACTCATAGGACGGTGACTTAAGTATATCACGTTCACCTCCCTCAGGTTCACGGTCACAGAGTCACTTAAAACAGCGACAAGACAATGAACCAATCACAATTCACTTGAGCACTCCGCTGGATTGCTCCGGGGCCCACATAATTTTGGCATGGAATAGTGCACAGTCTATGGCGTTTATTTTTAGATTGCCTACTGTGGGCTATGTTTCGGCGCTATTCGACAGGAGCACATTTGAGATGTGCCGTCTTGTTAATATTAATGTGCCGCCAAACTCTCTACAAGCGTCGTCATCGCCTGGGTTATCCCAAAGAGCGATTTATAGGTCAGGTTTCCTCTGTTGAATATCCTGTTATGTTTAGATACAGCGCATGAACTTAGGCATGGCATAGTAGATGTTTTACGGCGCTATAGAATAGAAATGACAGTTACGGCGCCAGCGAGGGTCTTGTTTTGATATAATATTTGGCTAGTGTTTGTTTCTGGCGTCTTTTATTTTATTATTGTGGGTGCTCTACGTCGTAGAACATTAAAACATTTGGGGCGGCACTGCACGACCGTGCTCTATGGACGAACCGCGCCTGTTCCACAGAGAGCTACGAAAGGTCGAAGCTCACATACCAAAAGCAAAAACTATGTATATTATTATTAATCTTGGTTTGGCTTATATAGTATTATTTCACTGTATAGCGGTTCCCAATTCGTGGACTCGATACATCTTGGGTTTTTTGTGATTAATTTGTTTTGTTTTTTCTGTATTGTTTTTTTTCTTGCTGAAAATAATTGGAAAATCCCTGAATACTATTGTCACACTCTTGGCCGAGACACAGCCAAAGATAGTACATAACAAGATGGGCCACTCGCCAAAAAAGTGTCCGCCGGAAGTCCACTCTTTACTTCAGATGGCGCTGCAGTCTGTTTTGAAGCTCTCTTTCGTTTTTCCAGAAGAAGAATAGGAATAACACCTCCTTGCGTGAGCAGATCGACTGCTGTTCGCGTTCGTTCAGTGCAGAGTTTTAGTTTTTTTAAATTTTAATTACCTCTCGCCTTTCATTCTAAAGTCAATTTAAACGAAGAAAACAATCACCCCTTCCTCCGGAAGAGGTTTTTTGTCAGCGTAATCATTTTAAAAAAGTACTCTTCCGAAATGTATCCAAAAACTTGCTAGTTTCACTTTGATTTTTTAAACTCAAGTAGGGTAACTCTGTTCGCAAAGGGTGCGCATTTGCGAAGAGGGCGCCACCGAATTTTGAGGACACTTGTTTAATTGGCTCAAAGAGAGGAGTGGCCCCTCTTGTTATGTAGACTCTTTGACACAATTTATTAGAGCACTATCTTCAGTTCTGTAGCTCCTACAACACAAAAACATCATACTTTTTTGCAAATAAACTTTTTTTTTCCATTTACGTTGAGCCTTTAGATTTATGACAAACTTGATTTGTTTTTTGAAGCATTTGTTTTTTCAACTTCACAGGTTGATGTCAAAGGGCATTTTTCACCAGCACGAGTGTCCGTTTGCTATGCGTTCATCTAAGGTTGACAAGAAATATAAATTATTTTGCTGTACATTTCTGGATCATACTTTCATGATGTAGATTCTATTTCCATTCTATTTTACCCTGATAGGTTCATACACGCAAAACTTTATTGAACACATAATAAGTGGAAATTTCTAAAACCAAATAATTGCGCAGATGCACGGATCCATAGTACAGAAAGAAAAAAATACCTAAGTATTCCAAGGTTCTGTCAGCCCAAAACCTAGTTTTGAGCAATTAGAGGTCAAAATTTTTGAGTTTCACAATTCATGTCAAGCTTTTTCAAATGCAATTTTTTGAATATCTTGATAATGACTGTGAATATATCGATCTACAATGTTGATAGAGCAGATAGATCATTTGCTTCTGACCCCATGGTGCTAGTAATTCAAAACGGCCAAAAATGTCAGTTAGAACTTTGTAATTCTGAGGTAGCGAAAGACAAAAAGAAACCATTGCTTATTAAGACTTGAACTTGAACCATTTACGTACAGTTAATCAAAACAAACTGAGAGAAGATTGCTGTTAAAAGTTTTATAGAAATTGGTGCAGGCACTCAAAATCTATCTACGAAAACAAACCATGATTGTTTTGAGTAGGAAGAGCTACACACATGAATTAAACCAAAAATAGAGTTGTCTTTCATACCCCAAGTGTAGAGATTGTTTGTAAGAAGTAAGAGCGTTATTCTAACTTTAACCTCCCCCCCCCAAAAAAAAACAAAAAAAAAAACCCCCAAATAAATAAATAAATAAATAAATAAATAAATAAATAAGATAAAGTACAATAGAACAATAAATTTAAAAACTTAAAAGCTTAAAAAATAAAAATTCTTAGATGTATTTTGGTAATTCTATGTGGCGTTTGAATTTGCTATGCGGCATTCCTTGACACAGTATTTGAAAGGTAATTAAGGTTTCGGTTAAAAATGGCATCACATCAAAATCTTCGAGAAGCATAACATTAACAGATTTTTATCTGAGTCTACAAAATCTGAAATCTTCTTCCTACGTCTACATAATTTCAAAGATTGGGAGGGGGGGGGGTAAGTTTCTTACGGGGAAATAAAGCATTGAAGCAATCCCAGACCTCAGTTAATTAATTCTCTACTATAATTATTGTTATCAGTATAATAATATTAATAATTATTATTGTTATTACGTAGATCTATCATTGTCATTATTATTATTATTATTATTATTATTATTATTATTATTATTATTATTATTATTATTATTAATAATAATAATAATATTATTATTATTATTATTATTATTATTATTATTATTATTATTATTATTATTATTGTGGTCTTGGTGGTGTTCAGGTACAATAAAAACGTAACCCACTACAATATATCAACACGTATGGTAGAATGCGTGATTATCTGTAAAACATGTACATTTGTATCTATAGGTCTGTCCACTAATTATGTTTAATCCTATTGAGACCGAGCGGTTTGTGAGCTCAGGCCCAAGATAGATCGAGTGCCAGGCTCAAATTCTGTTGGTGGGACAGCTTTCAGGTGAGAGACTATACTGGGGGTATGCCTTTGATTAGACACAAGAACCCAGGCTCAAAAATAGGGCGCTCCACTGTGTCTACTTCCATTGACTCACAGACCGTCTGTATTGGCGTTGTGTTGCGAATAATTTAACGTTTAGTAACTGTTATAGTGGCCTATTCATGTACTTGTGTTTGCAGGTATGTCATTTGAAATAAAATATTCCCACGATCGAGAATATTATTTTAGTTATTAGTTTTAGTAGAGGTTTTACGGCGCTCGCAACTGCATAAGGACATATGAGCGCTAAGGGGTGGATGTCCACAGAGATGTCCTTGTGAGGAATCAGGCCTACTAACTCTGCTCACCTCTTTAGCATCAACAGCACAAAGTCTGCTTCGACTATCAAGGCATCCCGAAAATAGCAGTTCACAAGAGAGTGACAAACATACAAAAGAAGTAGACGAATAATGACAATAGTAAGGATGAGGAAAGAAAAAACAACAGTTAGCTCTGTGTTGTTCCGGCACAGTAGGAGCATGGCATTGATAAATCAGCCCATTTACAATTCTACTGTGCATAAGAACATGTTAATGTTCCCCCTTTTGGAATGTACTAAAGACACTTCAGTAAGTTGCACCGCCCTTGGGGTAGAATATTATTCAAAAGTTATAATAAATATATTATAAATATAATATAATGTATATATATATTTTATTTTTTTTTAATTATTTTTTTTTAATTAAAAAAAAATATATATATACACACACACACACACACACACACACACACACACACACACACACACACACACACACACACACATTTTATATATTTAAACACTTCAATGGGAAAATCGCTATCTAGCCGGGGAACCTTGTGATGAATTTTTGCCCAGACTTTAAAATGCTGGATGAAAATGGACCATGAAGACCTTGCTAAATGACCCGAAACTTTTCCTTTTCGGTATGTTTGTTTCTAAGAGCTTCCAGAACCTTGTCCGCACAAAACAAGTTTAAAAAAAACAAACCCAAAGTAAAACAAAAAAACAACAACCCAAAAACAAACAAAACAAAACGAATAAAAGAAACTCCAACAAAATGAGCAAAATACAAAAGGTGTAATGAATTTTTCTAGATTGCTACAAACTCCATGCTTGACTTTAGAGGACTGGGAGTCAGTCATGTGCTTGTTCTGAAAACGTTGATAGATACTCTCAGACAAACAAAATAAAATGTATTTAATGGGAAAATTAAAAAAAAAAAACAACCGATGTGAACAACACCTAACCCTGTCACAACAGTACCAGCGTGTAAAAGTTTACAGAAGACAAAACAAACAAAAACGACGGAGACTACGTGTTTGTACGAGCACAGGGTGAAGCATGGAGTTGAAGCTTCCCAATTTGAGTGATGAATTTACCGTCAACACACTTTTGCCACTGTCGTAGCACACACATATAGTACACACGCGCACGCACACAGACACATCTACATACGCACACACACGAACATATATACACACGCAGTACACAGACACACGCGCGCGCCCACACACACACACTGAACACATCTTTTATCAAAAATCTTAGAGTTTTGGGTTCTTGCCATAACTGCGTTTATTTCTGCCAAATGTTGCCAATACGCCTGCTTTCAGAAAGTCAGAGCCAGTATTTATGATTTAAGTGGTTAGTCTGATCAGGCTCTTTGCCATGCATGCAGAAAATGTGAGTTTAATTCCCATATGAAAAGCATGTTCGAACCTGACCAAGATAGCCATCCTTTGTCGAGGTAAAAATGGTCCTCTCGAGCAGTTCATTTTAATATGATTAAAAACAAACAAACTTTTAAACAAAGAGGGGTGAGGGTGGGTGGTGAGGAAGTGGTCGTGAGTGCAGGCTACCGGGTTTGTAATCGTGAGGTTGCGGGTTCGGGGGTTCGAGCCGTGGGCCCGACGTTGTGTCCTTGGGAAAGGTACTTTACACAAAATGTTCTTCTCTTCACCCAGGTGGGAATCCCGGCCATAGACAGCGACATATCTTGTCAGTATGTTAGTGTTTTAGCGCCTATTAATGGCCGCTTGCACTGTATGCTTTCCAATAATTTGAGGTTGTTTCAGAATGCTCTCAGGTCTGCTGGGGTAATAGCATAGATTGTGAAGCGCATAAAGCTTGCTGTTGAGCGGTATAATATTACTAGACATGTAAAAACAGTCTGGACGGTATATTTCGTCCATCCAAATTTTGAGAATTCTTTTTATTTATTTTTTACACGCTCCCGAGCTCTATCAAAGATTCAACCTTTCATCAATACCAAAATTTAATTTAATGTTATACTAGTTATAGTCAAGGCGGCTTACAATTTTCTTGCTTTTCATGTTTCCTGATAGGAACAACACCACAAAACTATCTTTTGTCTGGGGTGTAAAAAGTACCCAAACGGACTTTTGAAAAATTTATAGATCTACATGTATTAAGATTGACGCAATCTTATTAGCAGAAAAAAGGTGCGTATGACAGTGTCCAATAGTGTATTACGTGCATTCTTAAGAAGTATAAGAAACTATTACAGATAAAGATTCAAGGGTTATAGATGTAAGTCATTGATCTGAGAAAAATGATTTTAGAAATAATAGTGGTGATGAGTGATGATGTGGAATTGCGTACTGTTAGCGTTAGTCTTATCTTCCTCTGCTTCAATGAGTAACGAGGGACGTGAGCACCCTCTATCCCGTTCCCTACTGGAACTATCTTTAAAGTCACCGTGAAGTTCCGAAGTGGGCACAGACTGTGCTAAGGTGACATTGTTAGTGTTAGCCTATTCTATCGGGCCAAGACAAGTGTCGAGGGGAGCTAAGTAGGAAGACAGTACAGTGGAAGGTATGTTGGGGTATTCGTACCAAAGTTGACAAACAGGTTATGAACTTTAAAAATGCAGCATTCTACTCCCTGATCATTTACCCCGAATATTCTTTTCCCGTCCTATTAAA
>NW_004797282.1:581054-584152 GCF_000002075.1 Aplysia californica | reverse complement strand
GATGGATGGATGGATGGATGGATGGATGGATGGATAGATAGATAGATAGATAGATAGATAGATAGATAGATAGATAGATAGATAGACACATGAAAACATTTTTGTTTTACTTTGTGGGAATATCCATGCTATTTTTTAAAATTTGCCGTTTGTTTGTCGTGCAGTTTTATCTGATCTGCCTCGATATTATTTTGTTGGTGTAAAAAAGGTATGTAGGCGTTTGGTGGCAATATAACATCCCACGCCGAATCTCTACCTCAGGTCTTGCAGGTCACATGACCGATATCTGGTTCAAAATACCTCCAGTGAGAGGAACCAAAGCCATAGTGTCAAGACGCAGTGGCATCAGGCGCTCGTCATTTTTTTGGGTTCAATAAATACACATAATATGAAAACATATGAAAACATTTACTTTGTAGGAAAATCCACCTTAATTTGAAATCTTGCTGTTTGTTTGTCGTGCTGCTTTTATCTGGTCTGGCTCGGTTTGATTTTTGTTGTTGTTGTTGTTGTTGCTGTTGTTGTATTTGTTGTTGTTGTTTTATTATTTTTTTGTTGTGGTTGTTTTTTTAACAGGTACGTTGGCGTTTGAGGGCAATTCAATATCCCGCCCCCTATAATCTCTACCTCAGGTCTTGCACTTGCAGGTCACATGACCGATTTCTGGTTGAAAATGTCTCCACTGAGAGAAACAAAAGCCATCATGTGTCACAACGCGGTGGCATCAGGCGCTCGTCATTTTTTAATTATTTTTTTTGGGCATACAGAGTTATTATAACTATCTTAAAGCTTGTTCATTTGTTGTTGTTTTTTTTTATTTGGCGAAAAAGATACTCATCTATTTTGAACAGAAGTCGAGATATTTGCAATTGAAGGAGGTGGGGCTCGCCCGGTGTCAGAGGCAAAATCGACGAGGAAATGGCAGCCAAACTTAGGTGACTTCCAAAGTTTGAGTGGTCTTGGAAAGCAGAAATTTACTTTTTTGTTCCTTTTATCAATGTTTTTTCCCAGTAAAATCCACTCAGACATGTGTTTCTAACTAGAAAGAAAAGGTGTTGAGTCAGAAAAACAACAACCCAAAAGCCTGAAATATACCGGTTTCATTTTTTTGACGAGCTCCTGATTTCACCACGCTTAGTAACATTGTGAGGCAGCGTGGTGAAATCAGGCTCTCGTCAGTTTTTGGGCACATAGAGCTATTGGTATAATCTTAAAGCTTTTTCAATTGTCTTTATTTGGATGAAAAAAATATCCGTTTATCTTAAATACAAGTCGAGATATTTGAGAATGAAGGAGGTGGGGGTCACCTGTTTTCAGAGGTAAAATTAGTGAGAACATGGCCGCCAAAGATTAGTTATTTCCTTAGCTTAAGAGTCCTTGGTAACTGAAAATTTACATCTTTTGTGCCTTTAATCAAAGTTTTTCAGAAAAATCCACTCAGAAATGAGTTCTTTAATGGACATGAAAGGTGTTGTGCCCAAAAACAAAACCGGCAGAAAAAGGCAAGATTTTTTCACTTTGATTATTTTGACGAGAGCCTGATTCCACCACACTGAGTAACATATTATGGTCGCTTTTAAGCACAAGGGGGCTATCCCTAAAAATGCTTTTTTTGAGATAATCGCAGGTAAAGTTTTTGCCCCTTGTTCAGTTTCTTAAAAGGATAAGGACAGTTTTCTTTATAACCAAACAAGTTATATACACACCAATGAAACCAAACTTCTCCTTTAATAGGTAGGGCAATGCCCACTTTTGGTGTTGGTCAAAATTTCTGGAAACCCCTGAAATCTGGGTTAGCCCGCTTGTCCTTAAAAGCGACCATTTGCAAGCCAGATACGTACAATGCTGGCAGAGCCGCGAGTGGTTGGTGGAGAATGGAGTCCACCACTGGGAGGTCTTTCTTCTTCACTTTCCCTTTGTTGCTGTGCTGTTTTTGCTTTTGATATTTTAGTATTCAATAAACACACATAATGTGAAAACATAACAATATAGGATTAATTTGAAATTTTGCCCTTTGTTTGTCGTGCTGCTTTATCTGGTCTGGCTCGGTTTGATTTTTGTTGTTGTTGTTGTTGTTGTTGTTGTTGTTGTTGTTGTTGTTGTTCTTGTTGTTGTTGTTGCTGTTGTTGTTGTTGTTGTTGTTGGTGGTGGTGGTGGTGGTGGGTTTTTTTTAAACAGGTGCGTTGGCGTTTGAGATAGATGAAATCATTTTTGTTTTACTTTGTGGGAATATCCATGTTATTTTTAAAATTTCTCGTTTGTTTGTCGGTCAGCTTTATCTGACCTGCCTTGATATTATTTTTTTTTAAATTTTGATGTAAAACAGGTACGTTGGCGTTTGGTGGCAATATAATATCCCACCCCCTACAATCTCTACCTCAGGTCTTAAAGGCCACATGAGCGATTTCTTGTTGAAAATATCTCCACTGAGAGAAAACAAAAGCCATATTATTTGCAAGCCACACTTGAAGCCTGATACGTACAATGCCAGAAGAGCCGCGAGTGGTTGGTGGAGACCACCACTGGAAGCCCTTTCGTCTTTCTTTCTTTCTTAATCTTATTTATTCATAATTTTTTGGTAAATGTTTTACGGCGCTAGCAACTGCATAGGCCATATGAGTGCGCGGGACACATTAAACACTTTAATTCGATAGGAAATTCTGAATTTTGCCCGGGTGGCGGCCGAAGCCTACTCTTATCGATTCTAGACCACCAAGGGATCTAGAACGTGCGCAACTTGCACACGGGACCCCCGAGATTTTTCGTCCTTGTCCGAGAAGGGTAGGTGTAGATCTTTCCTACCAGAAGATCAGGGGTGTGGGTGAAAGACAACAGCTTAAAGATGAGCCAAGGAGTAGCAGTAGAAAGGCTACAGAAAGAGTCAGGAGCCCAGAGGATGGGGCAAAGGAGGTGAAGGGGTGGTGGGAGAAAGTGAAGACGAAATCAGAAGACAGAACATTGCTAGAGAGCAGGGAAAGGAGGTTAAAGGAGGTTAAAGGGGACAATTTTAGAGAAGAAAATTTTTCCGTCGCTACCCGGATTCAAACCTGGGACCTTTGAATGGGATGCGAACTCCTGAACCTCTAGGCCACGAGAGC
>NW_004797282.1:579529-580577 GCF_000002075.1 Aplysia californica | reverse complement strand
CAGACAGACAGACAGACAGACAGACAGACAGACAGACAGACAGACAGACAGACAGGAAGTAAGGGAGAGAAAGAGAGGGGGGGAGAGAGAAAGATAGGTAGGTAGAGAGGGAGAAGGAGAAAGAGAGAGAGGGAAAAAAAGAGAGAGGGAAAGAAATAAAAAGAGAAAGAGGGAAGGAAAGAAAGAGAGAGAGAAAAAGAAAGAGAAGGGGACAGAGGGAGAAAAGAAAAAAAAATATATATCTTGTTGCGAGTAACCTTCCCGAGATTACGGTAGGGAGGGTTTGGGGAAGGGGGGGTTGGGGGTTGGAGCAGGCTTGAAAAGTCTTCCGTTTATTTTTGTTAGCGTTCGGATTTCAAAATTTAATGGGAGGACGGCGCTGGGCTTAGCCAGAAATGGAAACTTCTAGACATTATCCTTAAACCTCGACCAGGCTTTTTGCTCTGACAGGAGGTGTCATCTCTGTGTTGAGACTGTGAGAGGCTGTCAAGAGATAAGATCTTGAAAAGGAAGGACGTGAGAGGGAGGGAGATAGAACGGAGGAGGAGTGGTATCGGTAGGTGGGTGGGGGCGGTTAGGGGATGGGTGAAGACGGAATGAAGGGGATGGTGCGCAGAGAAACGAGAAACAAAAGAGGGAAAGGCGCGAGTGTGTTTGTCTGTCTGTCTGTTTTTCTGTCTGTCTGTTTGCGCATGTGTGTGTCAATGTGTATACATGTACATACATTTGTGTGTGTGTGGGAGGGGGGGAGGGGGCGGCGGGTAACCTTAAAAACTTAACATTCTGTAGTGACTTCCCCTTTTAGAAGTTTGTCATTAACGAATGACAGCCCATCTCAAGAAAAGCACATTTCACATTTTTTAAAGAAAGAAAAAAGAAGTCGACCTTCATAATGACGAGACTGAGAATTGCAAATCTCTTCGAGATCATATTATTATAATGTCATTTTCTGGTGTCAAACCAGATGTTATTAGCAGGGATAGCTTGACATCAGAAGAAAAGACAAGTATCGTATCCATATAATTTGAGATATCTCATGTCAACCCCC
>NW_004797282.1:571785-577006 GCF_000002075.1 Aplysia californica | reverse complement strand
TGTGTGTGTGTGTGTGTGTAAGTGTGTGTGTTTAAGTGTGTGTGTGTATGTGTGTGTGTTTGTGTGTGTAGGTGTGTTTTACGGCACTCGCAACAGCATAAGCTCATATGAGCGCGTGAGACACATAAAGCAAGTTTGGAAGAAATTAATGTTGAATTTTGTCCGGGTGGCGGCCGAGCATACTCTTATCGATTTTACGACCACCAAGGGATTTTTAACGTGTGCAACTTGATTACAGGACCTCCCAGATTTTTCGGCCCTTATCCGAGAAGGCTAAATGTTAGATCTAACATACCATAAGATCAGGGGTATGGCTGGAATGCAGCAGATACATTGAGCCAAGGAGTTGCAGTAGAAAGGCATCAAAAAGAGTCAGGACGAGCCCAGAGGAGGGGCAAAGGAGAGGGGCGAGGGAAGGGGGCAGAAAGTGGAGACGAAAGCAGACGACAGAACATGGTGGGAGAGCAGGAAAGGAGGTTAGGTGAAAGGAGAAAATTATACGGAAGAAAATATACTGTCGCTTGTCAGCTTTCGAACCCGGGACCTATTGATGAGAGGCGAACACCGTACCTCTAGACCACGAGAGCCCCCTGCGCTTTAGTAGCACAAACGTATTTTTAGTGAGTCGATGTATTTTTCATTTCTAAAGAGGGGATTCCCCCCCCCCCCTTTCCTCGAGATATAACGGTACAGGCGTAGCGGTAAGGTGCTCCGTCTGCCGTAGCAGGCACAAGTCCCGAGTTCCACTCTCATATGGGGTTTGGGTTGTGTGTGTGTGGGGGGGGGGGTTGTGTCGAGTACCTCGGTCTTTCTGGTGGATGGGACGTTGTAAACTTCTCAGCCCGGCCATCCCTGGCAGGTAAGGTCAAACCCTCCTCAAGAACAATCCAAATTGTGTCGACGAGGGCGTAAGACACGTACTTTAAACACAAATCTTCTCGAATGACGAACAGCGCTAGAGCAGAGGCCCACAGTATCCGGTACATATGATGGAAAGAGAGGCAGTGGCAGACAGCGGGAAAAGATACTGGACAATTTGACAACATGGCTGGGAACAGCAAGAACGACAGACAACATCGCTGCAACGTAAGACAAGAGTCAAGTGGAGGTCCACGATCGCCCACGCCAGTGACGCCAGTCGGAAAGACACCGGATGATGATGATCAGTACGTATAAGACGACAAGGCAGCAGCTGGGGTTCGGAGACAAGCAAGCCGACCGCAGGGGGAAAATCCACACTATAACAAAGGACAAATAAAAAAAGGTCAGTAAAAAAATTCAGTTAACAGAGAACAATAACCGAGAACGACAGGTGGCAATATTTCGTACACGAATTGAAAACACATATAATAATGTTGATCTTCGTGGTATGTGGGATCAAATCTGCTGAGTCATAAAGTAAGACAAACCAGCCATACTCGATACCTCGGCTTTGTCAATTCTTTGAGGATGTAGAGGACACATTTTATAAGCGGGGCTGAGATGCAAAACCCGTTACATCCATTTGGGCACTTTTGAGAAAATCAGATTTTTTTAATGCTGCTATACGCACGAAAAAAAACAGCATTAAAAAAAGCTGACTTTCTCAAAAGTGCTCAAATGGATGTAACGGGTTTTGCATTTCATCTTTTAATGCTGCTATACGCACGAAATAAAGAGGATCCAGGATCTCTTGAACAAGTGTCTGAGGAGGCTGCTGAGGATCAAATGGACAGATAGGATCACCAATGAGGAAGTATTAAGAAGAACCAGACAGAGGCCGGTCAGAGATGAGGTGGGAAGAAGACGTTGGCGATGGATTGGACACACTCTCAGGAAGTCAAGCAGCTGCATAACAAGAAAAGTGATAGATTGGAACCCACAGGGTATATATATATACGATCAGCAGCAGACTGGACCAAAGCCAATGTTACCGCACATTTCGAACCACCATACACAAATCAGAAACATAAATTATTATTGTTTAAAATTATTACTGTTCATTTATATTATGCATGTGACTAGTAGCCTGCGTGTGCGTGTATGTGTGTGTGTGTGTGTGTGTGTGTGTGTGTGTGTGTGTGTGTGTGTGTGTGCGCGCGCGCGCGCGTGCGTGTGTGTGTTGTGTACGTGGTGAAACATCAAACCAATGTGCCAGGATCTAGACAATGAAGATGTATCTTATCTCATTATCTTATCTTAGTGCTCAGGATCCATGTTATTGCCTGCATTTTTTAAAGTTTTAGACAGAGAAAACAATTATTAAGTCTGTAAGAAAGTGAACTTTGGCTTATATTATGTTTTTTTAAATGTATTTATTCATTTAATTTTTAATGTTTTTATTATTATTTATTTATTTATTTATTTTTGGTGGAGGGTACCCCAAAGGAGCGCGTCTTCAATGAGTTACAGAAAATAACACACAGTTCAACGGACACTGGACACACAGAGCACAGCTACAACACACTACACTGATTGACACGCACAGACGTCGTGACACACAAGGTGTCGAGTGAACACAACTGCAACAAGAGAAGTATCACTACAAGCTGCTTTGTTGGTCAAAGAATCGAAGCAAGGCGGTTATTTCATGGGGGCATTGATATAGGTCTAGATTCTAGTCCTTTGTTGTTTTTGTAAACGTTGCACGAAAGAGGAGACAAAAGCAGACGATAGAACGTGGTTAGAGAGCAGAAAAGGAGGTCAAAGAAGAAAATTTTCGCTAAAACAATTTTCCGTTGCTGTAAGGTTTCAAACCCGGGACCTAGATCTATTGAATGAGAGACAAACACCCTAACCTCTAGACCACGAGAGCTTCCTTAGTATAGTCTGTACATATTTTGTAACGTTCCTTTAGCTACTATAACTGACATCTAAGTACATGTACTTGCAGAATGGTTGCATACGAAAGACGAAAGTCTGATTCGCGAACGGGGAAGTCTGTTCTATCGCGTATCTATGTTGTTTTGTTTTAATGCTGCACCCCACACTACCCTACGTAGTCCTAGCAGCCCGCTTCCGAATTGATCTACCTTGTTTTGACGGGATATCAAATGATACTACAATCATGTATAACTTCACTCTGATACTAATTCGCTTCCAGCAAAATAAGTCACATGATCGTACTGTCTCATTGCAATCCAAGGGTCAAGAGTAAGAGTAGTACGGCACCTGTGATAAAAATGCAGACGAAGAAGATAAAATTATCGCTCTCAACATTCCTTTCCACCTATCACTTAACTCTCGAGAAAAGTAGGGGCTTTAGAGTGGTTTTCGCTCAATTGGTTCACGTCAATAGATCTGTTGTTATCTTGATTAAGTGCGGTGTTGTGAGCCCTAGTTGGCACTCCTAGCGGTGCAATCGTGAATTTGGAATATTAACAATAATAATAATAATAACAATAATAATAACAACAACAATAATAATAATAATAACAATAATAATAATAATAATAATAATAATAATAATAATAATAATAATAATAATAATAATAACAATAACAGGTTGCAGTTATAGCGCTTTATCCCATACGAGTATAAGCTCTGAATGATTAAAAGATTTTCAAGATTATTCCAACCCCTTTGCTCCTCTTACATGACTGTACAATGTTAGTAGCGGTGTTAACCTCTTTCTCACTCACTCACTCATTCACTCATATTTACTGACTTACTGACTTACGTATTTACTCACGGGCCTGTCCATATCCTGGAGGTTTGGTTTTCTTTTAGTTTTAGTTTTAGTAGAGGGTTTTATGGCGCTCGCAACTGCATAATTTCATAAGAGCGCCTGGGGTGGGTGTCAACAGAGAAGTCTTTACAGGGTATCAGACTTACTCTGCTCACCTCTCTAGTTTCTATAGCACAAAGTCTGCTTCGACTATCAAGGCACCCCGGAAATAGCAGGTCACAAGAGTGGGACCAACATACAAAAGAAGTAAAGGAAAATGACAATAGTAAGGATTAGGAAAGAAAAAGCAGCAGTTCCCTGCTGCAGATCAGGCGCAGTTATGAGCGTGACATGATGAATCAGCCCATGCCATTTACAATTCTACTGTGCTTGAACAAGAAATGTCCCCCCTCTGGGAATGGCTTAAAGACACTACAGTCAGTGGCACTGCTCCGGGGGCTGATTTTGTGTTCGATTTCCTAGAGGGTCCCAAAAAATAACACTACCTCATCTTGCATTGCATATACTCCGAGGCCGATTTGCTATATGACTTCATTTCCCAAACACGTTTTCTTTGTTCCCCCCCCCCCCCAAAAAAAAGGGGGGAGGGGCATTAACATCTGGAGTTCTTATGCACAGTGGAATTGTAATTGTAAATTGGCTGATTGATCAATGCCAAGCTCATAACTCTGCCTGAACTGCAACTGCAACAGGGAACTGCTGTTTTTTCTTTTCGAATCCTTACTATCGTCATGTTTCCTCTACGTCTTTTGTATGTTTGTCACACGCTTGTGACCCGCTATTTCCGGGGTGCCTTGATAGTTGAAGCAGATTTTGTGCTGTTGAAGCATTGGTTGAAGCTAGAGAGGTGAGCAGAGTAAGTCTGATTCCCTGTAAGGACTTCTCTGTTGACATCCACCCCTTGGCGCTCATAATATAACCTTATGCAGTAGCGAGTGCCGTAAAACCTCTACTAAACTAAGTTTGTTTTTATGTTTTACGGCACTTGCAACACAATAAGGTTATATACATGCCGAAGATTAGAGATGTTAACAGAGAGTCACAAACACAGAGAGAGGAGAGATAAAGGCGATAGATGTTTGACAGGAAAGAAGGATCAGACCTCAACCAGCCACTTTTTTAAGTCTTGAGAAGCTGTGAGCTTCACCTGAAATAACGAACAGAAAGAGAACTTTGTTTTAGATAATAAAGATATTATGTTGGTAGAAGAACATTAATTTATTATTAGCCTAAAGACTAATGGGGGAAAAGATCAGCTTTAAAATTTTTACAAAATGTATTGGAAAAAGCATGGTTTTATTCTTTCCAACACATTTAAAGAATTTGGAAACATACGCTTATGTTTGTTCCGTTTATATATTATCACATAACAGTAGTTATTTTATCATGCTGATAATTATAATACATGTATTACTGTTTGATGAAAGTTCCTCGACATTATTGATGCTGGGTTGTTTTTCAGTTCTACTTGCTTTTTTAAAATTGTGAGTCAAATCGAGGAACTCATCTTCGCATTCATACCCCTTCCCCCCTTCTCTCTCTCTCTCTCTCTCT
>NW_004797282.1:569735-571524 GCF_000002075.1 Aplysia californica | reverse complement strand
TGTGTGTGTGTGTGTGTGTGTGTGTGTGTGTGTGTGTGTGTGTATGTGCGCGCGCGCGTCCGCGCGTGCATGTTAATAACAGAAAAAGAAACTAAAAACAACAGAGATGTTGTGTTTCACACACGAGTGATAGAAAAAGAAAGGTGAGTGAGAGAAAGAAAAAGCAGGGAAGAAGGGATCGAGGGGGAGGGAGGGAGTAGTAACCCGCTTTAGTTCCGCCTTTTGATCAGTGGAATAAATTGCTAGATGTCGTGCAAAAAGTCGAAGAACAGCTGGTGTAACGCACCTTTTTTTCCCCCATTCAGCTGACACTGGGAAAGAAAGAAAATGTGTTAACTAAGCAGCCACCTACATTTCACGAACTCGCTTGATCTCTTCTAAGGATAGGCGCGCACACTGCAACTTTAGTTGCGCAACTGTTTTCTCGAACAAATGTAACGATGAAATAGATAAGCACCGCGCGCAATGGCAACTCGGTTTTTTTGGAGGCTGAAAAGTTTGTATTTTGTCACAACTTTCCAGCAACGCAACTATTGCTCAAATCTCCTGTGTTACATACCAACCAAACAGACATACAGCACGCACAAGCAACCAAACTGTCTCCGGATTCGACAAGGCCACGCCACTCCCCCACATGTTTTCACCAAGCACAACAGACTTGACAGAGGTTCACACAATACTTCGTTTCACTTCTGCAAGAGAAAAGAAAACGGATATCGATCCAAATTGGAATTAAACATTTATTTCTATCATTGAAAAGAAGCCTGTCCTCTACAACATGACCTCAGATGAATATGCTGAAAGAGATAAGAAAGTGCGCGTGGTGAATAAAATAAGTTGTCCGGAGACAGCAACTGTTGAGCAACTAAAATTGCCCTGTGCGCGCCTACCCTTAAATAACAACACAGGTCGCAACAGGATCTGAATCTATTCAGATTCGCATTTTTAAAATTTTTGTTTTGTTTTTTGGTAACACCTTTTGCTGAATTCGGGGGGAAACGATACAAACAGAAAGAAAAAACAACAACACATCTTAACAATGTTTTTGGCCTAATGTCAATCTGTGGAAACTCAGTGGGGGGAGGGGGTGGGGTTGTTGTTGTTGTTGTTGTTGTTCTTATTGTGGTTGTTTTTGTTGTTCGTTTTGTTTTGTTTTTGAGCCGTGGTGTATTGTCTTCCAGAGAAATAAAAGTAACCCACTTATGGGTGGTTGGATTTTGCCTAACAAATTGATTAAATTGCCATCCATGAAACCCCATTTGTAAAAATCTTTTTGTAGAAGGACCTTAAAATAAAATAAAAACCAGAAACTACGAATACATCGGAAGGGGGAAGGGGCGTTATTATAAATATTTTCTGTTATTGAGCTTTCATGTTCCCGGAAGGGTAATGGGGGAGGGGGGGTGGAAGACGGTGGTGGTGGTGGTGGTGATATTGTTGCAGGTGGTTCTGGTAGTGGTGGTGGTGATGTTGTTGCAGTGGTGGTACTGGTCGTGGTAGTGGCGTAGTGGGGCTGGTGGTGATGGATGCTGTAGTAGTAAATTAGCGAATACGCTTGTCCAGACCATGATAATGATTATCTGAGCCCTTTTTGTACTCTCACTCTCAATTCCCAGACGAAATATTGCAAGAGAAAAGGTGCTATGAAATGCATTTGCTTAATGTTAAAGGGGTCTTTGCGTTGTTGGCCTTGTGCATTATGTAGTGATTGATCCTGCTCAGCCATTCCAGATCTGATTACCGAGGACTGAAGGTTTTTTTGTTGGTTGTTGTTTTTTTGGTTGTTTTT
>NW_004797282.1:564254-568152 GCF_000002075.1 Aplysia californica | reverse complement strand
AGACAGACAGACAGACAGACAGACAGACAGACAGACAGACAGACAGACAGACAGATAGACAGACAGACAGACAGGGGCAGGATTGGAAGGTCATAATGAGAAATCGAATAATGTTTAACTTCCTTGTTTCCCTCTTTCTAATACAACTTCATTTATTTTTCCACTCTTTCCTTCTAACCCTTACCTTGCCCCATTCTGATTTTCAAGTCCCTTTCTCTGAGGGGTGGTTTTTGTATGCTCCCTCTTTTCCATTTTCAGTCTTTTCGTCTCCCTTCCAACCGTTGTCAGCCGCTCTTTAAATTTCTCTTTTATTTCATTCATCCACCCTTCTTCTTCGCTAGCCCATCCATCATTAAAACCAGCATCCCATTACCAATACTTGTGTATCCATCCGTAGGATTTCTGAACATTGAAAGACGAGCCTTATAAACCCTATTATCTCTCGTCACAGTTGATTGAAGACGAAAACAGAAAGGAGAGACAAAAATAACGAGGGACAGATATGAGGAGAAGGGAGACAATCACTCTTGGGAGAGCTGAGTAATCCTCTCATCCGCTCAGTCCTTCAGCCGCGCGTGGGAGTCCGCCTGTAAGAGCGCAGTATCTCGCTGCCTCAGAATGACAACGTTCTATCTGACAGTTTTGTCTATTTTGAGTTACTAAGCAATGCGGTCAGAAATTTTTATGTTCTATCTGCTCTATCAAAATCGTAAGATTATGCGGGGTCATTATCAAGATATTCAAAGAATTGCATTGGAAAAGGCTTGACATGACGTGAAACTCAAAATCTTTGACGTCGAATTTCTCAAAACTAGGTACTGAACAGATAGGACTTTATAATTCTGAGCCGCCAGTATCTGTCTCTAGCCATCTCAGACCCGTCGGCAAAAAAGCCCCACGCACAACTGATTATAGAAACCGCCAGGCGTGACGTCGGTCCCCGTGACCTGCCTGTGTCCAATCGCCTGACGAGAAGGCTTTATGCCTTTGTAGCGGTTGCCTTTTTTCTTTATCCCTCAAGTTGACGCTCATATGACCTTATGCAGTTGCGAGCGCCGTAAAACCTTACTAAAACTCAACTAAACCTCAAGCTAAACGCCCTACAAGGTTCACAACCCATCCACCATCTAGCCTCTCCCTCCTTCCAGCCCACCCCCGACACACACACCCAAACCTATTTATTGAGCCCTTACAATTAGGCCTGAGCCGCATCGGCAGGAGATTCAGTCCCCTTCTGTGTTAAATCCAAAACAAAAACAATCAATCAAACAAACAAACCCGAAGCACACACACAAAAAAGTTAATAATGAATATATCACGACAATATCAATAGGTGTATGCCTACTAGCGTTGAATTGTGGGTATATTGTCATCCCCATCTCCATTTTTTCACTTTTTCTTCTGTTCGTTTCATCCACCCCAGGGCTAAGAACATTAGCCGGTCAAGAAAGTTATGAATGGAGGCACTAGTAATAGAAATTATAAATGCGAGGCGTCATGGTGAAATCAAGCGCTCATCAAAGTGATGAAAGCAAAGAAATCAGTTGTGGGGTTTTTTTGGCCGATGGGCAGTTGGGTTTTTTTTCTTCTAAATTTCTTGGGGGGGGGGGGGCAACACCTTTTAGGTCCATTTAAAATGCATATTTGTTTGAATTTTACAGAAAACCCTTGATTAAAGACGCTAAGGGAGTAAATTTTCAGTTTCCAAGGACTCCCAGCCTATGGAATATACTAAACTTTGGCGCCTACGTTCTCGCCAATTTTGCCTCTGAAACCAGGCGACCCTGACCTCCTTCAATCGCAAATGTTTCAACTTCTATTCAATATGGATGGATATTTTTTTTCACCAAAAGGAAGGCAAATGAACAGGCTTTAAGTTGATACCAGTAGCCACAAATGCCCAAAATTGACGAGCGCCTGATTCCACCACGTCGTGGCACATGTATCATGACCCCCATCGGCACAAATTAGATAATTTAGGAGTCAGGCTGCTTCAATCATGCCTGTCAAGGAAAATCCAGGCCGTTAGAGATACAACATCTCTCTCATGCAGCAGAAAGACGGAGACTCGATTTTTAAAAAATATCACACAGGAATTCCCCCCCCCCCTTTTCAGGGCAGTGCTGCTGACTGAAATTGTCTTTAAGCCATTCCCAAAGGGGGGATCTTAACATGTTGTTATGCACAGTAGAATTGTAAATGGGCTAATTTATCAATGTCATGCTCATACTGTGCCGGAACAACATAGGGGGAACTGCTGGGTTTTTTTCTCCTCATCCTTACTATCGTAATTTTTCCTCTACTTCTTTTGTATGTTTGTCACTCTCTTGTGAACTGCTATTTCCGAGGTGTTTTGATAGTCGAAGTAGACTGTGTTGTTGAGGCTAGAGAGGCGAGCAGAGTACGCCTGATTCCCCATTTGGACTTCTCTGTTGACACCCACCCCTTGGTGCTCCTATTATGATCTTTTGCAGTTGCGAGCGCCGTAAAACCTTACTAAGACTAAAAAACAACAACAACAACAACCAGAAACAAAAAAGCCACGCACACACTCACGCACACGTTTCACGCACAACCTTACTAAAACTAAAACTAACACAAGAATCGAAATCATGCCCTCTGCATAAGGCGACTAAGTCCCTAACCGCTACACCACAGACATCGGTTGGAGGTCTTTAGAAAATGCAGTCGACTACGGATGAGTCGATGTCGTTGGGGGAGTGAAAAAAAGATTAAATCCTCACAAGTTCAACTTATCCATTGGTATCTGCAAAGAAGAAGAGATGCTGGCACCTGGGAAAAAGATCAACTTAACAGAAGATCAACTCAAGCGAGATCAACGCAAGCGGAGTCGACTGTTTTACTAACAGGAAAAAATTTATTTATGCCGTAGATCTGCGTACACTAACTTCCTAGTGCAGAAAAGTCCTACGAGAAAAGTCGCGAGGATAAGTTCAGCTGGCTAAAACATATTATTATATTCACAGTCATAGACATTAATTCTACTTTTGTGGTTAGACGCTTCACCATCGCACACAAGAGACATAAGTTCGATTCTCGAGAAGCCCAAAAAAAATTTTGTCAAGTAAGTAACGTTTTTTTTGTTTGTTTGTTGGGGGGGGTTTTGGGGGGAGGGGTGTTTTGTTGTTGTCGTTTATGCTGTTGTTGTTTCTGTTTTTGTTAATGGTTCTGTTGTTGTTGTTGTTGTTTGTTGTTGTTGTTGTTGTTGTTGTTATTGTTATATTCTGGGCCGAAGCAGCCCGCCTTCCCTATGATCTAAACTTATTTACAGTATCTCAATGGTTATAAAACATCTACAACGACAATAAAGACCACGATTTATAAATCGATAAACTTCACATGGTACGTCTAGAAAACTAAGCACAATTTCTTTGTTTCGTTTCTAAATTCTATTATTAATAGCTTTCTTTTTTCCTTTTGACAAAATAATGTTTACTTCACTTGCGGCAACGCTCTGCTGGTTCACCTTGAAGATAAATTATTTATACTCTTCAGCGGAGTCAGCCACTGGCAGTAGGGAGATTTCTGATGTCGGGGCGACCGTTCCGGTGATAAGATGGCACTGATGACGTCAGGAAACACTGCTGGACAAGAAATGGCGGTTGAAATTAATGCACTTTATGATCGTGTATGTGCACGTGCAGGTTTGCTCTCACACATGCCAATGTACATTCACATAATCAGGTTAACTGAGACGTATGCTGGTATAGGTGAATGTAAACATGATATGTGCACAAACACACTCAAAGACATACACACACAAACGCACACACTCACACGCACACACACATACACATAATATATACACTCCCATACACCCATATGTACATACACATTTATACACAAACACACACAAGAATACGCACGCAGACACTCA
>NW_004797282.1:559672-561048 GCF_000002075.1 Aplysia californica | reverse complement strand
TCTATCTATCTATCTATCTATCTATCTATCTATCTATCTATCTATCTATCTATCTCTCTACCCTTCCCCCATCCCACGCTGTCTCATTCAAAAAACCAAATGAACGGTCACATCATTTCTTTCATAGCAGACAAACAAGAACTTACCCTTCGGCAGAACCAGCAGAACCTTTCCCTCCACTCGAGCGTTCCAGATTTGGTAGCAATGAACGACGAAAATCTATGTAATTATTAGTAATATTATCATTAACGTTTTCCTCAACCCATCCCTCAATTACAGCCTCTCCTTTTTCTGTCTATTTCCTGCCTGCAGAAATATCCAATCTTTTTGTCACGCATGAATGGTTCCGATTTGGCTGGTATTTCGAAGGCAAGAGACAATCAAACATACTATACTCAGAAGATAAAGAATGTCGTGTCTTTTTCTCCGAGTGTCAGATCGGCCGCAGAAGTTGGCAGTCCTGACACCCATCTCTTCTGAACGCTTGAATGGTCTGGGAAGGGTTTAAAGGACACCAAATCTTTGTTTGTTTATTCAGTGTCTCTAAGAAGAACGTCGTTCTTTGTCTTTCTCTGATCGCCTTGCTTTCACTTCCTATTTTAATGGCAGGTATTCTAAGCCTTTCTTGTGTCATGCGTACAAAAAAAGAGCAGTTGCTTCTTTCTTAATTGTTTTTGAAAGGTTTCGTTCGAGATGAATCCGATGCAGAACCATTTTATTTTTATTTTTGTAATGGCTCTAAAATTCATATTAATCTAGATGACGCATTGCTACATTCTCCCCCCCCCCCCAAACCACCTCAAATCCCATCACACTAGTTTTTATTTGTTAATTTTTTTCCCGACGTCGGAAGTAAATTTTAGATTGCTGCTGTCAAATGTCCAACGTATCTTTTTACGGACCCAGCTGGATGGTTTACGAATGAAGACTCATCTCAAGAACAATTCTTTGCCAGTGAAAGAGTGTAATTGCATAAAATGAGCTATGAGCAACTGCTCTCTTTCTCTCTCTCTCTCTCTCTCTCTCTCTCTCTCTCTCTCTCTCTCTCTCTCTCTCTCTCTCTCTCTCTCCCCCCTCTCTCTCTATCACTCTCTCTCTCACTCTCTCTCTCTCTCCCTCTCTCTCTATCTATCCGGGGAGCCCCCTGAAACAATAAACCTATTCAATCCCTCCCGTTCGTGGCCGGGTCATTCTCCTTCCCATATCTCCTTCTAGAAAGTTATGGGCCCCTAAGTGCAGCACACAGCCCAGCAACAACCCTGTTGACATGTTTGTCTTGGCCTTCACAAGATTGATATATTATGTACGTACCGCCAGCTCTTTGGCTGGCACCAAACGCGGAGGTGATCGCTACAGCTGCTGCTGCTGCTGCTGCT
>NW_004797282.1:558123-559299 GCF_000002075.1 Aplysia californica | reverse complement strand
AGTGCAAGCGCTCCACCTAACCATGGCCTTCACCCCCCCCCTCCTTTTCTAATTGTTCTAAACCAGTGACTGTCAGTGCTTTAGATCTTCATTACTACATCCTTGCGATCCGTCACCCGCTGGCGGCGTCAGTGAAAAGACAGACAGCGGGGATGGTTTATACGTCGAACCGCTTGCGGTAGTGTCTGCTGGGAGCAAGCAAAATATTTGCACCAAAGTAATTTTGTCACTGTAGAGAAATCTAGGCATCGTTCTTCCCGCACAAGAAGAAAGGTGAATGAAACTTCTCTTCGCAGCACCAATTTGGTGCAAGCTAAAAATTTGATCCAAGTTTCCACTAGACGTCTAGCCTATCTACTACATTAGTAGAGTCTACGGTAACTCAATGACAATGAAGAATGGCTATCGAAATTGTTGTCTCCCTCTATTTTGTAGCAAGTCCTGGCGCTGCACGAAGTAATTAAAAATCTTTAAATCTTCTCAGATAGTGAGCATAGTGAGTTGTTAGTATTATTTCACTTTATTGCAGCTATTATGCAGTTTCATCTAGAAACAGTTGCAAATCATGATAGATGTAGATTACGGGATATCCTGCAGATTCTAATTGACTTTCTCTAGAAATCTTAATAGTAGCTACAAGTACTAAGCCTATTGCCCATTTGCTCACTTTCCAGTTATGCACCACCACCTTGTCTGCAACCCAGGCGACGCCACTGACTCTAATTGATGTTTTTCACAGGCTGCAATACCTCCCAAGGAATCCAGAGTTTCTGTTCTTAGCAGTTATCATCAGTTCTTTGTGAATGGTATGAACACCTTTGACGGTTTCTTTGTTTCACTTGACATAATAATTGACGTCATCTTTCTTACCTCACCTGCCCCAAAATTGTCGTGTGAAAATTACAGAAGTATAGAAGATTTTTTGGGTTATATTTTCACTTATGACGTCACAGCTGTCCAAATACGACGCCTTAAAGGATGGAGATGCTGCAGGTGAATGAGAGGTCAAGTGAGTTCCGTAGAGAAGCTATAGTTTTTCTTTTTTTTTAAACCTAAATAGGTCTGAACAATGTTTTGTTTGTGCTTTTTTATTATAAGAATATAAAAAGTATCACACACACACAAACACACACACACACACACACACACACACACACACACACACACACACACACA
>NW_004797282.1:556945-558023 GCF_000002075.1 Aplysia californica | reverse complement strand
ACACACACACTCACGCATACTCACACACACAAACACACACATACCCACATACACATACACAAACACACACACACGCATAGAAACTTAAAAAACACACATACACACACATACACACGCACACACACACACACACACACACACACACACACACAGAGGAATCAAAATTACATTTTCCCCTCTTCTAGTAACTGTATGTCCCTTGGGCTGATTTTAAAACAGTTCGTCAGTGAGGAAAATATTAGTACCTTACGTTCCTGTATGTATTAATTTGATAATATGTACTATTTACAAGGGGGAAAAGGGTACTCGTAAGTTAGATCGATTTATAGCATTTACTTTTCATTTTCTTTTCAAAGAAACTTCAAACATAAATATTCAGAAAATCTTTAATGTCGACATAAAACATTTGTAAAAACGTACTTCACTTAAATACGAGATTATAACATTTATTAGTACGTGGAGACTTCTACTATGTTATGAGTTTTTGTAAGTAGCCTTTCCAAAGACTATCAAATCTTTAGTACTCCAGGCTGCACTGGGCTTTACTCACAAGGTAGAGACAGCAGCACTCTTCGACCCGGACCCATCTCTCTCAAATATTTCCCTAAAGAAAGAGCAAAATTAGCCGCTTACGCTTTGAAGTTTGAAGATGCCGATTAATATTTAATTTACAATCTAGGCTGTGCACTGAAGCGAACACTGTTCACTTACGCTTGTTCATTAAAATCATTATAGTCTTTTATTTCCAGTGCAAATCTTGGAACTTATTCCGGCTTCATAAAGAATTATCTAGCCTGCCCAGCGGCTTAGTTTGCTTTAAGAACTTGATCAATTCCTGTAAGTTACTCTAAGTTTTCGGTTCGAATCCGAATGAGATCTAATTTCTTTTATAAATCTCAGAAAAAATAACTTCGTCTCATCTCGGTAAGCCTATACAATGTAATACATTGAGGCCAAGCCAGTAAGTACTAGATTTAGTATTCCGCCTTTGATCTGGCTTTTTAAAAAATTTTACCAGGGGAAAAAGACTCACTATGGTTAGGGCTTTGAGTGTTACCCCTACAGACTCGTATCGTGC
>NW_004797282.1:555190-556545 GCF_000002075.1 Aplysia californica | reverse complement strand
TGATGATGATGATGATGATGATGATGATGATGATGATGATGATGATGATGATGGCTAGAAGTGAAATACAAATAATTCTTGATTTAAACAACATTGTAGTGTTGAAAGCGGTGGTTAAGGTATACAATGACAGCGCCGTAAAATCTTTCTAAATAAAATATATTTAAAAAATAAGGGGCTCCTTCCATTCTTTCTCGTTGCACGGACTCCGATTTCAGTATAGTAAAATGGGGGGGGGGGGAATTCCTCACCACACTTTTCAATTGGATTGTGAGACATGTGTTATAGAAGCTACTTTATGTAGAAAGAGGACACATCCTCCACAACAGTTTTACTTTGGGTCTGATAAGTTAAGAAACAAAACATAATATGAATTATACGATATCACCATTCCATACTTTCATTTTTAAAACTTAATTAAAGATTTAATATTGCCGGCACGTCCACACCCAGATGAGCACACATGCCAAAATGGAAAAAAAAAGACAGACATACAAGAAATTAAAGCTGAATTTGAAAAATAAAACTTGGCAGGCACAAGAAAATGATAAAAGCTGAATGTCAAACAGATTTCTGTTGGTTCTAAGGGCTGTAAGTGGGGGTGTGGAATTCCCCCACCTTCCCATATTTGTACATGTATGTGTCACGACCTGTAGGAAGCAGGCGCTGGTCAGTAAAGTTTTGGAGGCAAGTGGAGTTTTCGGTGTCATCTTAAAGCATGTTTATCTGTCTTGTTTTCAATGGAAAAAAAAGATCCATCTATCTCAAATAGAAGTCAAGATATCTGCGACTGATTGGGGTGGGTTTCAGAGGTTAAATCAGCGGGAAAATTGCTGCCGAAATTTGGTAACTTCCATAGCTTGAGAGTCCTTTGAAAATGAAAATTTACATTGCTTCATGCCTTTATCCAACGTTTTCAGTTTTAAAAAATAAATAAAATTCTAAAATACAAAATACAAAAATACAAGAATACTAAAGTGTGTTTTAAATGGACAAAAAAGTGTTGAGCCAAAAATTAAAAGTTCAATGAAAATTGCCATATCGGTGGGAAAGTGCCCATTTCTCCGATTTCATTATTTTGACGAGCACTTGATTTCACCACGATGCCTCACATTTGACTAACTCTTCGGGGGGATCGTTGCCTGCCAGATTGCTGGAAAATAGTAATGATAATATTGCTTAGGGTCAGTGTCTGTGAGGATGTACGGGTTTGACGTTCTGGGTACGTACGAGACCAATGTAACGGTCCTGCTTTGGTTTGTTTTCCTTTTGGTCCGGTTCTATTTGGCAGGGAAGGGGGGGTGTTGCAAACCAGGGTGTGGTGTATTGCTATTTCGGAACATGTAATACCCCCC
>NW_004797282.1:548568-554498 GCF_000002075.1 Aplysia californica | reverse complement strand
CATCATCATCATCATCATCATCATCATCATCATCATCATCATCATCATCATCATCATCATCATCATCATCATCATCATCATCATCATCATCATCAGTATAAGAACTTTGTAAATGAAGAGCTCAGCCCACGTTGCCGAAAATGCGGCCATGAACAGGAGGATGTCAAACATAATAATATGTGTGAATGTCCAGGAACAGTGGCAATTCGAATGGAGTTATTAGGACGAGTGGAGGTGCCTCTAAGTATATTGACAATGGAGCCGAAAAAAAGCCTCTCTCTCGCTCGAAGATTTCTCTGTGGAGTCCGCCAGGCCCATTAAGGAAACAAACCAAAAAAAAATCATCACCATCATCAACATCACAACAAACCAATAATGACACATATATTTCAAACAACTAGATCTATAACTTTTTTAAAAAATCAAAGCAAACTCTTTCAAAGTACCCATAGAACCACTCATAAACCAATTTCGGTGGCTGTACCCTATTCTACAACTGAAAGTAAGTAAGTAACTTCAGCGGTGTGAGTCGGAGCCGTCATGTTTGCAGCATGCAAGGACTTTCCGCTGAGTAAACTGTAGACGTCACAGTGTGTTGGCAGCGCGCAAACACGTTAAGAAGAAACGTACACACCAAGGGAAAAATAATGAGTTCTGAGCACTACTGAGCAGTGCGTATGTGTGCAAACCACTGTTACCTCACCGAGTATACCCATTCTGATCACTCCACAATGCTTCATGATTTATTGCTAATTCTAGGGCAATTAAAAGTCATTCGGCTATGCTTAAAGATGTGCTTTTTTTTGGGGGGGGGGCACTTAAAAGTCATTCGACTATGCTTAAAGATGTGCTTATTTTGGGGCACTTAAAAGTCATTCGACTATGCTTAAAACGATGTGCTTATTTTGGGGCACTTCACACATAAAAACAGCTTATACAAAACTTTGCTATCATTCATACAGATTTTTCAGTTATATTTTCTTTATCTGAAACTGAAAAAGGTAGGCTAAAATTATATGCTTACCTTGTTAACTGGGATGACTATGGCCACATGGGTGACTGGCCATTCGTCAGGAAAACATTTTGTTCCACTTTAACTTTAGGGCACCTCGGTAACATTTCTAAATTATTTTTATTGATTCGTTTCTTTCAATTCAAAAACATTGTTATATATATAACAAAGAGGTAATAAATAGAACTACTATAACCTCTATGTTATATAAACAAGTTAAAACTCTATACCCCAAAACGGTTCTGGAGAGGCACTTTGTACAAATTTGAGTTGGTTCAAGGGCTATTCCACGGTAACTGATGGGACATTTGGACAATACTTTCATACAATGATAACACTGTGATTCAGTATCTCATAAAGAATTTATATTATATATATATATATATATATATATATATATATATATATATATATATATATAGAGAGAGAGAGAGAGAGAGAGAGAGAGAGAGAGAGAGAGAGAGAGAGAGAGAGAGAGAGAGAGAGAGAGAGAGAGAGAGAGAGAGAGGGGCTCTCGTGGCCTAGAGGTCAAGGTGTTGGCCTTTCATTCAAAGGTCCCGGGTTCGAATCCGGGTAGCGACCGAAACATTTTCTTCTCTAAAAATGGTCTCCTTTCACCTCCTTTCCAGCTCTCTAGCAATGTTCTGTTGTCTGCTTTCAATTCCACTTTCTGCCCCCACCCCCTCACCTCCTTTGCCCCCTCCTCTGGGCTCCTGACTCTTTCTGCAGCCTTTCTACTGCTACTCCTTGGCTCCTTGGCTCCTCCTTCCTGCTGTCTTTCTGCCACACCCCTGATCTTCTGGTAGGAAAGATCTACACCTAGCCTTCTCGGACAAGGGCGAAAAATCTCGGAGGGCCCGTGTGCAAGTTGCGCACGTTAAAGATCCCTTGGTGGTCTAAAATCGATAAGAGTAGGCTTCGGCCGCCACCCGGGCAAAATTCCAAATTTCCTACCAACTGAAAATATTAGGTGTGTCCCGCACGCTCATATGACCTATGCAGTTGCGAGCGCCGTAAAACACTTTACAAAAGCAAAAAAAAATTTTTTTAATAAATACATATATATATATATATATATATATATATATATATATATATATATATATATATATATATATATATATATATATATATATATATATATATAAGTGGGCTTGGGAGGCTTTGTGCACAAACTCCCCCCTTATAACCTAACCCACACCTTTGAAACTTTGCAGGCGTCCACAGGATCCATGTGGCTAGGACCTAACTTTTAAAAATCCACGCAAACTGCTTTCCCCGATTTTTCCAAAATGCTTTGTTTCGTCCACACATAGTTCTAATCTTGGGAAAGTCCGTCTTCTAAGGCGACATTGTAAACAAGTGAGGTTTCCTTTCATTACTTTCAATAGCCGTGCACACTCATGATTCCACACCATTGAAATTCTGGAGTGTGCTACAACGAAAACGGAATAGAGAATCAATCTATCTATTATAATATATTTGACAACTTGGAAACACGTGTGTCACTTTTCTCTCAAGATTTATTGCTCCATTCCAGTAGAGTGTAAATATAGTAGGCCGATGAGTTCCAGTTAATGTTACTGCACCGATCATTCCTTTCATCAAAAGGAGGGCCAGCTAGTTACAGTATAATCATTGTAAAAATGTATAGTCCATTTGTGCCGTCAGTTACCGTGGAATAACCCTCAATGAAACTTCAGATGTGTGAATGATAGTTGGAGACGTGGCACAACATGATCTGATAGTTGATGGCTGGGCATTCTGCTACCCTAGAATTACAAAATTCTGTCTGCTCAGTACCTAGTTTTGAGAAATTTCACGATAAACATTATTGAGTTTCACAAAATGTCAAGCTTTTTCGAACACAATTCTTTCAATTATATTGATATTGACTCTCAATAATCTTACTATGTCGGTAGCCTAATGGTTAGGCTACCGGACTCGCAATCGTGAGATTGCGGGTTCGGGTTCAAGCCTCAGCTCGGTCCGACGTTGTGTCCTTGGGAAAGGCACTTTACACGACCTTCCCACTTGGCTTGGTCCTATCGGAGACGGACGTTAAACTAGGAGGTCCCGCCCCTTAAATAACCTAATAGTGTTGATAGGGGCGTTAAACCCATACCATTTCACCCTTTTTAAATCTTACTATTTTGATAGAGCAGATAGAACACTTGGTTTTTGATCACATGGTCTTATAAGAACTCAAAACATCTCAAAATGTCGGACAGAAATCTGTAATTCTACGGCAACCGTTCGTCAAGTCCTTGAAGAGTTAAAAGGCAGGACAATAGTCGTGTGGGTTCTTTGACTTTGTTGTTGTGTTGGCGCTGTCTTATGTCAAACTGTGGGCCTGATTTCTTCTGCTTGGTCTTTCATGGCGTAAGAAGTGGGGGTTTGTGTCTTGATTTTGAATCTTGGGCATTGAAATATCTCTCTCTGTCTGTCTGTCCGTCTGTCTGTGTGTCAGTCTGTCTGTCTGTCTGTCTGTCTGTCTGTCTGTCTGTCTGTCTGTCTGTCAGTCAGTCTGTCTGTCTGTCTGTCTGTCTGTCTGTTCATTAACTACGACAGGCGAAAAACGAAAACAGCAGCAGCAACGACATTATTAACAAAGAAAACGGAATCAACAATGACGACAACTTGATCAAACACACTTCCTGTGAGAAAGAAAGTGTGTGAGAACGTGCGTCTGAGTGTGTGTGCGTGTGTGTGTGTGCGTGTGTGTGTGTGTGTGTGTGTGTGTGTGTGTGTGTGTGTGTGTGTGTGTGTGGTGCGTGCGTGTGTGTGTGTGTGTGTTTATGTGGGTATATGTGTGTGTATGTGTGTGCGTTTGCGTGTGTGTTTCTTTAATATGGACACATGCAGTAATCTGTACCTCTAATAACAATACATTTTGTATTTGTAAACCTGGGAGCCATTTTGTTACTGCAAGCTTTGGATCTAAACGGATTAATTTAATTAGGGCCTATGTTACTGGAAACAATTAAAATATAATGTTAAAATTTCTAATATAAATAGAAGAGTTTTCTCTTCAAGTTAACTATATTACAATGTAGTCTACTCGCTACCTTAAAATTACAAAGTTGTATGTGACTTCTTCTTCTTCTTCTTCTCGATCGCATCATACTTGAAGTCTGGTATCTGTCACAAATTGGGCCGTCCTGCTCAGTTCATCTATCGTCTCAAGTGTAATTTTTGCAGTATTACGAGGTTTTGTGGTTTTCTACAGTGCACCTTGCGGCCCAATACCTCCGATTTCAGCAAACCAGCTCCATGTCCTAGGACCTACCCTGGGAGCACAGGGAGGAATTGTTACCGGATCCCACCCCTGGCCAGGACTTAATGCGGTCCTTTTCCGCTTGGTGCTCCCGTCTGCAGACTCCTATGGAATTTAACGACATTCACCCTGTCCTGGTAAGAGCATCGCCATTTGGTCCGGAGCTGCTTATTCAACAAATTCACTACTAACCTCCATTACAGTGGCCGTTCCCTATCCGCCACCTGGGACCCGCCGTATAGGGGATGGTCGCCCCAGCCCGATTGTTTGAGACATTTTGGGTCGTTTTGAGTTACTAAGACCATGAGGTCAGAAACCAAAATTATTGTTTTATCTGCTCTATCAAAATTGTAAGATTATTCGGAGTGGTCATCAAGATATTCAAAGTATTACCAGAGAGTTTACAGTAATACTGTAAACCCTCTCTGGTATTACGTTCGAAAAGGTTTGAGACAATAATGTGAAACGAAAATTTTTATCGTCATATTTCTCAAAACTAGTTACTGTAATTCTGAGTTAAGAGTGCGGTCCAAAATTCGTGGCGCAACTTATCCTGAAATACCTCATTCTTAACGGGGGAATCAATGTCACCTGCAAAACTTGTTAAAGAAATTAATTTTATAGTGAACACTTTTTTGCACTAAGGGTTCTCAAAACGTGCATCCAATAAGCGTAATGTCGTAATTAGAGATAGAGATAAAAATGACGAACTTGCTTTTAAAAGCGATATTCCAGCTGTAAACCGTTAAAAATCAGTAGAAACCATCCACTTGGATTTTTTTTTATTGGTATTCAATTTAATTTATTTTTAAAAGTTTCTAGAATACAGTTAACATGTGTTTACAAAAATATTGATCTGTTAAGACAAATTGATACAAGTCATTGTGCAAAAGCTGGAGAGTCTATGTTCGGTAGTTTAGTAGAAGATATTTGGTAATAAATTGCGCCAAGAATTTTTGACCGCATTATAGCATACTGTCTATGCAGACGGCTCTGGTAAAAGCGAAGGCAGGGCCAGAACCACGCGGAGAGTGAACGTCGTTGTTGGGGGTCGAAGTCTGGAATTTTTCACAACCGTAGATCGGTATGAGGCATGAGGTCTCGGCCTAGATTCTAGATCTCTGTTTTCAACGATAACAAGGCATGCTACGTAATATAACAACATGTATCTGGGTAGCTCAAGGTGGCAGATCTGTGCCGAGGAATGCCCAACTGTTATTCTTTTATTCCAGACAGCCTCGGGTTTCAAGAAAAAAAATCACAAGACAAAGCTTAATGTAATGGATTAAATGCTTTAAAAGATAATAGAATGTTATTTTACGTAAATCACGCTGAAATACGACACATATACTTTATGTAATTTACTGATCAGCAACAGAGGAACATAAGCACATGTAAAGTGTAAAGACCTCCTTGAAACAATAATAAATAGAGTTCAGGTTTGGGATAATATGATTTTTCAACTTCTCTGTCACTTCAAGAGTAAAAGTCTTTTCCATTATAAGCTTGTACAGACGCCGTTTCTTCCTTTAAGGTACAAATTATAGACTCGGCCTATAATATTAGGGGACTTTAATTTACATTTTGAAAATACCCTAGACATTTATGTAAAAGCTATCAAATCTATTCTAGAGACTCGTG
>NW_004797282.1:543859-545729 GCF_000002075.1 Aplysia californica | reverse complement strand
GAGAGAGAGAGAGAGAGAGAGAGAGAGAGAGAAAGAGAGCATCTAGATCTATTTCATCTTTGAAATTGTGAAAAATGTTTTTCCATCCTGCAAAACTGAGTTATCAACCATTTATTTCATTAAGGAGTGAGCATGTGGGCTTTGCGCGTAAAGGTGAGTGTAAAAAAATAACAATAAAAGGGGCGGGGTGGGTAAGGGGGTGGGGGCGTTGGCCTGATAATCGCAGGGTTGTTTTTGTCACTGAAATTAAAGGAGTGTTTCTAAAGCCCTGTAAGCCATCTCAACACACCAAACCTCAAAGAACAAGGGCATTCTTGACCTGTATCTCATCCCAGCAGTTCTCTAACTGGTGCGTTATCGTTGTTTTATCACGCCTTGCACACTTTTTGGCGGCGTTTTTTTTTTCCTCCTTGAGAGTGTGCTGATCATAAAACAAACACACTTTCCTCGCGGTCTGCATTCCATTCACTAAGCTCTCCAACTTGGAAATGACATAGCTGTTTCTGTCTTCTTCTAAGCCCGGAGACTCTCTCTCTCCTTCTCTCCCTCTCCCCCTCTCTTCCACCCCCACCCCCAGCCCCCCTCTCTCTCTCTCTCTCCCTCTCTCCCTCTCTCTCCCCCTCTCTCTCTCTCTCTCCCTCTCTCCCTCTCTCCCTCTCTCCAATCGCGTGTGGCTCGCGTTGCGATCGCCCGCTCCGCGTGATGTCACCGGGAGGGCTTTTAATACGCGTGTCTGATTGGCTGACGCTAGCTAAACTGGGTCGCGACCTGCAGTCGGAAGTCCAATGAACGTCTTGCCGTTGGGGGGTTGCCTGTAAACACAACAGGCCGACCGCGAGTTGTCGGCGCGATGGGGGAAGACTTGTGTTGTTGGTGGTGCTGTTGGTCCCAGATCTCCTGAACATGGTCAACAGTCGGGACGGCGACAGGCTAGAGCACACGTGCTACTCCTTCCACCACTGTTCACTTGAGGAAAAGACACTCAAAGAATAAGCTGTGGAATTTCGCGTGGAAGAACGTGTTTCGATTTCTTGTTTGCTTACTGGGACCGGTTGTTACTACACTGTGTAGGCACACGCAGAGCTGCGGCCGACTTCTTGTGTCATTTTTCCTTTTCCTAGACCGAGTTTGTTGATTTTCGTCTTGCGGTGTTATTTTCATAAAGGGCCCCTGATAGATCTACATATGTATAAATGTTACGGATCCGTAAATGTTAATGTACTTCTGGATAAGCGTAATCACACCGTGGCTCCTGTTCGAGTGAACTTTGCCTGTAATCTGTAGTAATCTGCTCTACTTCTATTAATACTATTATTGTTTTCTCGTTCATTCCCGCTAAAAAAAAAAATAATAGTTTTTGTTTTGATTAATGTGCAGGTTATCTCAAAATAGACGGCTCACACGTAATTCGGTAAAATAGAGTTATTATTCTAATTCTAAATAAAAACGTAACTTTCTCTCACGATACTAGTATCTAGCCCTCTAACGCTGTTCGAGCGCTGCTAATCTGATAAGCCACACAAGTTGTCGCACGAGAAGTGTGTAAATCTTCCTGTATGTTGAGGTTGTAAAAGAAAAGAAAAAGTACCACAAAAAAAAAAAAACGTTTTCATTTAAACGTATATATACATGTATATCTTAGGTGCTGCATGACCTTCGACACTTTAGTAACTCAACTCGGATTTTCACTTCGGACAAATCGCACGGAATAATACTACTACTATCACAATGAGAGGCTCCTTCACAAAGCGAGGTCGCAAATGCGATGTTACTGTCACCAAAACGCATCTCAAGTGTACGCTCAAGAACAATCTTGGATCTAACGTGTTATGTGAGTTTGCTTGTTTACTTATATATATATGGTATATAT
>NW_004797282.1:539452-541579 GCF_000002075.1 Aplysia californica | reverse complement strand
CGGACGGATGGACTGACGGATGGACGGACGGACAGATGGATGGATGGAAGGATGGAAGGATGGATGGATGGATGGATGGGTGGATGGATGGATGGATGGATGGATGGATAGACATCCCCACAGGAAGGGAAATCGAATTCGTGCCTTTTGCGTGTTATCCGAAGAGCGCAACGTTTACATCACGGGCATCGTGATGCTTTTTCAATGTTTTAACTTTGGGAGTGGGCGCTCCATTAGCTCAGTTTATAAACGAGACAAGGGACAGACCCAGATCAGCTAAGTTGGAAAGCCTAACCTAAACATAATATGGGTGATGAGGAAAAGATCAGGATAATAATAAATAATATAGCTTTCTTTTTAGACCATGCGAGCTAAGGAATGAATGGTAAATTATGATCGTCGATGTCTGTCGCAGATATGACACTTGAAGATGAGTATGATGATGATCTGGTGTTTTACTTTTTCGAGTCAGTCTGCCTGCCTATTTACCTCTCCAAATAAGAAGAAGAAAAAAAACCCAATATCTAATTACTTTGCATTAACATTATGTTTTCTGCTTTCACTGAAATGAAAAGGGAAATTTAACAGTAAGTAATTAATTGTTATATAGCGTTCGAATTGGTCTGTATTCGATCATGAAATATTACGTGGGCGTGGTGTATTATCTCTTTTATTTATAAACGATCGGCTCGTAAGCTTTCATCGTAGGACGTGAGATAACGTGCAATCTTGAAAACGTCATTCTTTCAAAAACATTCACATCAAAACTGCGCACCACATTGATATAATAATAAACAACGAGGACAACTCCGCCCGTCTTGCAAACAGGTAAAACATAACAGAAAGATGAGGGTAAAAAATGAAGTAAGAAAAGAAAAAAAAATTTTTTTTAAAGATATAGATCTAAGAAGAACAGAGATGTGAAGAAGAACAGTTTCATGGAAAGAGATTTTAGAAAAGAAAAGAAAAATAATTTTAAGAAGAAAAACAAAGGAAATTTGGATTGTACCTGCGTATTTAAGCGTATGGTCACAGGTCCTACTTTTTGGTCTATTTTTATCGTTATCTCTGTGTAATCTTCTCGGTAACACACTTCACGTCTACCAGTAAGATGAGAGACCCAAACAAAAAGAAAAGGTTTTAACGTGCACACTGGGCCTATCAATTATCGGCTTTTAGAGTCGTCCCAGAGCTAACGATTTTTGTGGTGGGTTTTTTTTTTGTGGTTAAATTTTGGTGTACATCTAATTGATACTTTTAGGTGTGTGTGTGTGTGTGTTTGTGTGTGTGCGTGCGCACGTATGTGTGTGTGTGAAAGTGTGTGTGAAAGTGTGTGTGTGTGTGTGTGTGTGTGAGAGAGAGAGAGAGAGAGAGAGAGAGAACGACCGATGGAGCGAGAGGGAGAGAGATATTGTGAGTGAGTGAATGAGTGAGCGAGTGAGAGCGTTAGTATCAGACACATGGCTGCTGTGCCTGCCCGTCCGTCTGTCTCTGTATCGTGGAAGTGTCAATGGTTTCGGGCATTCAAGTTATCACCATCCCTCACTTATGGAAGCGATTCTTCGCCACTAAGACCACTGCAGGTCAACCAAAAACCTATGACACATAGGTGTTAAATCTTGGAGACTGCCAGGACTCATAGGTGTTAAATCTTGGAGACTGCCAGGACTCATAGGTGTTAAATCTTGGAGACTGCCAGGACTCATAGGTGTTAAATCTTGGAGACTGCCTGAAACTGTAGGAGCAACTGGGCGACGGCTGCTGGGTAACAAGGCTGTGAGACTGAGACTGGCAGTTGTTGGTCGCGAGATTGGCTACTGTACCGTTTGTCTTGAGATTGGCACCTGTTCGTCTTCAGTGCAGGCGTCCAAGTTGGAGAACAGTACTTCTAACTCCACGACCCCGCCAGCATCGACTGCAGGGGTCGAACGAAATCTCTCATAAAATGCCGAAACCAACAGTGGAGAAGAGTGCTCTTCGGTGACAAGAGCAGATCCTGTGTGGATCCTGGAAATCGCCGCATCCGTGTGTGGCGCAGAGACGGACAACGCTTATCCGAGGACGTAATCTTAGGGAAAACAAAAACAAAACAAATACAAACACACACACACACACACACACACACAC
>NW_004797282.1:536128-537791 GCF_000002075.1 Aplysia californica | reverse complement strand
GTACGTAGAGAGCGTAGAAAGAGGGAGAGAGTGAGAGAAAGAGAAGAGGAGCTATAATATGTAACATTTCTGATTTCTGAGATTACTACAACTAGTAGTAGTAGTAGTAGTGGTGGTAGTGGTAGTAGTAGCAGTCGGCACTGATTATTCAGTACAAATATAGATGTTGCGTTATGCGTTCTACCCTTAGTGCTGTCTTCGATGACGCCTGTGGCCATTAATTTGGACCCTGGCGTGCCAGAAAATAGTCTATGAGTCAAAGTCGAGGCGAGTGCAATTTAGTGCAAAGGGAAGGATCGATGTTTAGCTGCTTCCTGTTTCCTCAACGTGTGTCTATTATGTCGAAATGTATTGCGTAAGAAAGGTCACTTCTCTATTTAAGACTATACCCAGCGGTCGATACGTAATACATATATGTTATTCTTAGGGAGTGGCGTTTTTATTCGTTTATTCATTTATTTGTTTATTTATTCATTCGTTCATTCGTTTATTCGTGAATTTATTCTTTTACACGTATAAATTTATTTATTTATTTTTTGCTGCTTAGAGAAAAATCAAAATTACTTCTAAAAAAGAACCACTTTGTAAGTTGTTGCTGTTATTTTTCTTGTTGTTGTTTTAGTGTTCGTATTTTGCTGGGAGATGAGGGGAGGGGGGTGTTACCGTCCCCATCGACACCACCACGACATAAGAAAGGACACAAAACATCTTCTATATTCGGATTATTCGAGACACTGTCCTCAACGGTACTTAAGATATTTTTAGGGAGTGGTAACTGGTATAGATCTATCTTTATTTTTATAGACAGACATAGAAGGAACGCCGATACTTCTCTAACAAAATCCTATATATTTATCTAAGAAAAGACAAAACATTTTTGTCAGCGCCAGCGGCGACGTCTATAACGACAAAGGGCGGGGACAGCTGGGTCCTTACGTGTCGGCAAGGAGTGTATTCTATAGTCTGTTGTGGCAAGCTTCACCCGTGTCTCTCATACTAGGCTATAGTCTATAAATACATTTCTGACCTAATGAACCGAGACGAAAATAGGGTGCTATAGATATATGAGTAATAGTTTACTCCGCGTCTCCCAAAAAAAAAAATGGGGGAGGGGAGGTGGGGGGGCTCAATTAAGGTGGGAGAAGGCCTCAAATAAGGAAGAAGGCCTCAAAAAAGGAAGAAGGCCTTTTTGGCCTGGTTACGGTGGGGCTGTTTTCTTTTACAATAAAGACAAAGTGAAATGGACGCTTATAAGCACAAGGGATCTATCCCTAAAAATGCTATTTTGAGAAAATCGAAGGTAAAGTTTTTGAACCATTGTTCAGTTTCTCTTAAAAAAAGAGGAGTAGAGTTGTTTCTAACCAAACAAATATACACACCAATGAAACCAAACTTCTGCTATTGGTAGGACAATGGCCACTTTTTGTGTAGGTCAAGATTTCTGGAACCGCCGAAATCTGGGTTAGCCCGCTTGTCCTTAAAAGCGACCTAATAATAGTTATAATCTCAGATTAATATATGAAGTGTAAATTATTAGATGTATTATCTTATTATGTGTTTGTAGATGATGAGCTGTATGTACGTCTTTTGATCGTGTGCGAGTTGGAACGCGCACGCACACATACACACGCATACACACACACACACACACACACACACACAC
>NW_004797282.1:534659-535810 GCF_000002075.1 Aplysia californica | reverse complement strand
CACACACACACACACACACACACACACACAGAGCCGCCGACATGTCTAGTGACTGTTTGCTGTCAAAAGTCCCAGCAAGGAGGGGTTGGCCAGAGCTGACCCTATTCTATCTTTTGTACTATGCACCCAGGGACAGTCACGGTTCACTGAGCTTTCAAGGCAGGCCAACTTCTGTTATGGTGTTTGTAGGCGATGTAAGCGAGTGGCTGGCGGGTGCTCTGGTGTGATTTGTTCTTTCCTTCTTTGGTATCAAACATCTGTCGTCCTGATCTCTCCTCGTTTTGTGTGTGTTTGTTACGCTCAGATACACCCCCAATCTTCGGCATTTATCTGACCCCATAGTTATGCAACTTCCGTAAAAAGTATATTTATATAATGTAAATGCAGTCGAACCTGCTATAACGGTCACCTGCTCAAGACAACTACTTGTACATACGGCCTCTTCCCCCCCCCCCCTTCTCCCCCACCCTTCTCCATTCCTCTCATACCCCTCAACACCCCCCCTCTCTCTTTCTCCATTCCTCTTCCCCCCCCCCCTTTCTCCCCCACTTTGCGTTTTTTTTCTATATTGATTATAGTGCCACTCTCCAAGACGCCCATCTGTGTAAGACAACTACATGTACTTTTCTCCTCGACAATGGATGGCTATCTTAAACAATTTTTGTAGTCTCGTATTTGGCTACCGTTCTACAGTGGCTTTCAATGAACCGATCAACTTTAAACAGAACGTGCAATTTTAATTACAGTACATGCATAATACTATTTGTAGACCACACTCGATGTCGAATGAGTCATGATTCGACTTTCGATTTGTTTGAATTTGAGTTGTGCGGTGTGCACACCCTTTTGCCGAGGTCAGGAGATTGGGAATGTTTGCAATGAGACGGGCAGTGCTGCTATTGTCATCTCGTGTCCCACGAGCCAGTCGTACGGCCGCCCAATAGTACGTTATTGCGCTGTGAATAAAGAGTGGTGGAGAGCGTCTTGGGAGGGGGGAAAAAGATGTGACGAGGGGAGGGGATTAGCAAAGTACGCGAACTACGTAGTAGCAGTAGTAGGAGGAGAAGGAGAAGGAGAAGGAGAAGGAGAAGGAGAAGGAGAAGAAGAAGAAGAAGAAGAAGAAGAAGAAGAAGAAGAAGAAGAAGAAGAAG
>NW_004797282.1:531456-532495 GCF_000002075.1 Aplysia californica | reverse complement strand
TTTTTCGGTCGCTACCCGGATTCGAACCCGGGACCTTTTGAATGAGAGGCCAATACCTTTACCTCTAGGCCACGAGAGCCCCGTGGAATTTTGTCCCCGTTGCCTTAGGCTTCCTGCTGGTTGGTGTACACCTGTTAGTTGTTAGTAACCTCTAGCTTCTGTTTGTTTTTAGTTAATAATACTAGCACAGCCTTGTTTTGGTGAGTGTTTTACGGCTCTTGCAACTGCATAAGGTCACGTGAACGCGCGTATCACAACCTTCTTTTGTCCCAGTCTGTGAGCTGCGAAAAATTGCGTTGTCTTCTTGACCTGGTGAATGGTGTTGCTCAACCCAAATTAAACATCGTCCGTTACTACTTTTTCATAACGGCTATCCCGGCGAAAGAAAGACGGAAAGAAAGAAAATAAAATAAAAACAGAAAGAAAGAAAAGAAAAGAAAAACAGAAAGAAAGAAAGAAGAAGAAAGAAAGAAAGAGAAGAGGAAGCTGCTATGTGAATTGCTGCTATGAAGTCACAGAAGAGATGAGATTTTCATCGAAATTCGTAAATAATAATAAATGGTCGCTTTTAGGCATAAGGGGGCTATCCCAAAAAATGCTGATTTGAGAAAATCGAAGGTAAAGTTTTTGATCATTGTTCAGTGTCTTTTAAAGACAGGAAGAGTTTTCTCTATAACCAAAAAAATATACACACCAATGAAACCAAATTTCTCCTATAGGTAGGGCAATGCCCACTTTTGGTTTAGGTCAAGATTTCTGTAAACCCCCGAAATCTGGGTTAGCCCGCTTGTCCTTAAAAGCGACCATATACACACCAATGAAACCAAATTTCTCCTATAGGTAGGGCAATGCCCACTTTTGGTTTAGGTCAAGATTTCTGTAAACCCCCGAAATCTGGGTTAGCCCGCTTGTCCTTAAAAGCGACCATATACACACCAATGAAACCAAATTTCTCCTATAGGTAGGGCAATGCCCACTTTTGGTGTAGGTCAAGATTTCTGGAAACCCCGTAATCTGGGTTAGCCCACTTGTCGTTAAG
>NW_004797282.1:528674-530629 GCF_000002075.1 Aplysia californica | reverse complement strand
GGAACATGTTTTTCTTTGTTGTCGTTATTCTCTGCACATTTGGCACTTTTCAACAACCCTCACCCCTTTCATCCTTTTGTTCTTTTCGTTAGTGATAGACGCATTAACGTCCATCAGTGAGCGTAATAAACGCTCTTGCCTCGATGAGAGTGTCGTCAATTCTGTGGCGCGCGTGACGACAGCTTGGAGCAAGTGAACAGCTCATTCGTAGAAAAAAAACACAAACAAAAATAGATGTAGCTTTAATAAAACTTTCTGCGGGACTACGGCGTGCATGATGTTCAATAATTATCACATTTTTTGTAAAGAACAGGGGGACAAATTGAATTACCAATCGGAAAAAAGACCCTTTCCCCACCCCATGTTCTTAAAAATAATATTTTAAGTTTTAGTAAAAGTTTGTTTTTTTTTTCTTTAAAGTTGTTACAAGAGAGTGAGAATTGAAATCTCGGATGAGAGACCTTGAAAAGTGCAAACATTTTCTTCCTGCGACTAACTTTTTAAAAAAGAAAAGAAAGAAATGAAACTTACAACAGTAGCTACCACAACCACCACGCCTGAAGTTCTGTATAGAGACAACTTAGGTGTGTTCATGGTTAAAGCAAAAACAAAAACCCAAAGTGCCAGAATCTGGACATTGAAGATTTTCCATCTCATATCGTCTCGTCTCATCTCATCTCTAGGTTAGGCTTGTCTACTTACTTACAATAGCCCTTTTCGTTAATTAACAGAAGTAGCCTGTGTATTTTTACAATAGTGCGGTCAAAAATTCGTGGCGTCAAATATCTGCTCAACTGTCGAACATAAACTCTCCAACTTTTGCATAGTGACGTGTATCAATGTGTCTTAACATATCAATATTTTTTGTAAACACCTGTTAGCTGTATCCTGGAAAATTCCCTAATAAATACTAATAAAAATCCCAGTTGGTGGTTTCTTCTGATTTTAAAAGGTTTACAGCTGGGACAATATTGCTTTGAAAAGCCAGTCGTCATTTTTTTCTAATCGCGAGATTATCTTTATAGAACGCATAAAAAATATATTTTTGTGCAAAAAAAGCGTTCACTTTAAAATGAATTTCGTGTGACTAGTTTTGCGGCTCAAAAGTGTCATTGATGAGCTGTGACGTAAGCCATATGCGTGTGAGACGTGGGAAGTGCTGTGAACAATTTCATTTTCCGCGTGAAGGAGATTTGTAGCATTTTATATACATCTATAAAGAAAAGTTTTTAAATCTAGCCTCAATTGTTGTGGAAAAATATGATTAAGTTAAGACAAATTGATACAAACTGTTATGCAAAGTATGGGTGACATTGATTGACCCGATAAAAAGGTATCTGGGGATGAGTTGCGCCACGAATTTTTGACCGCACTTGTCGTTGCACACTCTGTCGTATCCCCCTGCTCTGTGGCATAAATGGAAGAAGGTCAAAAGATGGGGACAGGTAAGTCACTGGGTACGCACGCTTCCAAAAAAAAAGCCGATACCTCCGAGGACATAATTTATAGCGACAGCTTCTCATTCATTCAAAACTTTCGGACTCAGAAGGTATAGTGCTCGCCCTGAGTTGTTTTTTTTTTTTTATTATCATTTCCCTGGCGTCATCCTTATTCTACCCTCGTGGCTGACAGGGTAGAAGGCGAACCTTGACGTTTTATTGGTCAGATTTACCAAACTAGCGGGGGAGTGATCGTGTTGTTAACTGGATTGTCACTGCGTTGTTTTGGTTTATAGTTTTGTACTGGACACCTGTACTCATATCTCTTAAACTTCTTTCTTTGTGAGATTGTCGAGGGTATAGATCTGTGCTTTATATCATTGCTCACGGTCAAGTATATTTTTTTACATTTCGTGAATGTGATTTTGGTGTTTTTTTATGTTCGTGTGTGTGTGTGTGATTGTGTGTGTATGTGTGTGTGTGTGTGTATGTGTGTGTGTGTGTGTGTGTGTGTGT
>NW_004797282.1:525440-526799 GCF_000002075.1 Aplysia californica | reverse complement strand
AGTAAAGTAAAGTAAAGTAAAGTAAAGTAAAGTAAAGTAAAGTAAAGTAAAGTAAAGCAAAGTAAAAGTCAGGTCTGCATCTTGACTAGAATTAATGCTCCTCGAACGTTAGAAACAACGTCAAATAACACGCCGACAGTCAGGTTGCTGCGTGATAAAACCAAACAAGATTATATTTTTTTGGCTCCTCCTGTAAAATTTACTCCGCTGGGCTTAACCTGTCACATCTCAAAGGCGACAATACGGAAGTTTTGAAAAACAAATACCAATTCATTGCTCCCACTAAATGGGTTTGGTGCCTAAGTCCAAAATATTGCTATGTACTTGCTTAGAAGGTTATCTTCCAAGACAACGCGGTTGTTTTTCCTGTCGCGAGCTTTAGGATCGGATTTAGCTTGTCAAATCCTGCGGACATATCGCTTAGGATGAATGAACTGCACTTCTCGAGTCTTCAAATAAAATTTGGAGTTGAATGAATTTCAAACGAGATGCCATCTCAACCCAACCACGTTATTTTAAAAAAGAGATATTTGAATGGTTTTATTTTATTTTTATTTCTTTAATAAGATCGATGGATGAAACAAAGAATGAACGGCAGGTATTTCAGGGCAACTTTGTCTGTTTGTTTTGAAAACAACAACCTAAGGAGAGAGAAAGAAAAAGAAAAATGAAATCCCCAAAAGCCCCATAAAGGTCTGTATAAGCCGAATCACTGACAGAGTCCTCGGTTCGCACGTAAAACCAAAACCGTACACTGTGGACGAATGTGGAGAGATTTTAAAGATATTTTTTTTAAATTGTAAAACATTAATTCTAGTGAGCTAACTGAACATTCGCTTGATGGCATTCTTAATCAGAAGACATCTGGACTTGACTTGAGACAAGTTTAATATACTTTTCGAATGAAATGAAGAGTTAAAATGCATTTATTTTCTTTCTTCTGTTTTTCTGGGCATTGTTGTTGTTGTTGTTGTTGTTGTTGTTGTTGTTGTTGTTGTTGTTGTTGTTGTTGTTTGTTTTTGTTCGTGGGTTTTTTTCAGGCTTTTGTCACTGGCTGACGTGAGTAATTTGCCTTGAGAGCTTCAAAGCAAAATAGCTGAACATTTATGTCTGTCAGTTGAATGTATGCCGTATTCGTGAAGACGTTATATGACAATATACTTTTAACGTTATTTGGTTTCCTTTCAGACTGTTTTGGCCCCAGGCACATGAGAATGTCACATCAGAAAATTGGCTAAGTACACTCCCCTTCTTGTAGCGATCTTACGAAATGGGATTTTATTTTTTCTTTAAATAATAATTTAAAAAAACAACCTTTTTCAGTGATTGGAAATAAACGCACGCTTTCTCTCTCTCTCT
>NW_004797282.1:522754-524121 GCF_000002075.1 Aplysia californica | reverse complement strand
GTACACGTACACACTCAGTCGAACCTGCCCAGACAGTTTCCCATATATAAGACAGCCTCCTGTACAAATGACCGCTTTCCATTTCTCACTTGTTGTTTTTTAAAATATATATTATATATATTGGTATTGCCTAAAACGATAACCTGTCCAACGAGGCTGCGACCACTGTATTGAAATGTTTTTAACCAACAGCCAACCCCCCCCCAAAAAAAAACAACCAAAAAAACCCTCCAAAAAACAACAAAACAATTTTTTTTTAAAACCCAACCCAACCCAACCCAACAACAAAACAAAACAAACAAACAAACAACAAACAAACTAGCTAAAACGACTGTCCAAGTGGACACACGAATCTCTCATCACACAGACGCGTTGCCATAAATTTTTTGTTTGCCCCGTACCAACTATGTGGACGAGCCCAGATTCACCTGTTGTTATTTTTAGCCTGTACTGTAAATGGACCAATCGCTGAGCTGCACTTTGCAAAACGTCACTTCTGTCCCCGCCCACTGTTTACCCGATTTGACAAGTCGGTAACATTAATTATTTTTCGTTGACCTTACTCTGGACAATCCCGAGCCTGCGACCGCCTCTGAATGGATTTCCAGAAGGGAATTGTTTTGTTTTTTCTTCATTGAAATGAGTTAGTGACATCAATTCTCTCCAATTTGCGAGGGCCGGTCGGTGCAACAAACTGACACGGTCCGCAACAAGCCGAGAAAATGTAATTTCTCTCCGTCTTGTGGACAGTCTGCGGTGTCGAGCTGACCGGTGCAATGTCCGGCGAAGTCTTTCTAATTCCCGAAACTGTGAAAATGTGCTCCTCTTTTGATGCCTCATTGAAATCAGTAATGTGCTCCTCTTTTGATGCCTCATTGAAATCAGTTCTTCCTAAAGGCGGCCACTTGCCCAAGACGGTCATGTTTTCCCCAACGATGGGTGGTCGCCTTACACAATTCCGACTGTACAGCGGCTGTCTAGAGGTGTCCTTCCTTCAACCCGAAAACGATACCCACAGTCCCCCAACTTATCACCCCAACACCAAGGAGGTTAGAACTAACTGTAAACTCCTTGCCCAACACTCAAACCGCACTCTCTCTCTCCCTCTCTTGAATCACCTTCTCCTCCTTCTCAAAACTCCTGCTACCCCCTCCCCCCCCCCCCCCCTCTCTCTCTCCCTCTCTCCTCCTCTTCCAACCTCCCCAACCGGTTGGTAGTTTGTTAGAGCTGTTAGACTCTAAGGCCTGCACCCTGTGGCGGCGACCCACATAATAATATACACACTGAACACCCAGCACCAAGGAGCTTAGAACTGTAAACTCCTTGCCCAACACCCGACACTATACACTGTACACTGTACACACCGT
>NW_004797282.1:519895-521726 GCF_000002075.1 Aplysia californica | reverse complement strand
GAGAGGGTTTTTTTTTTCTAACCCTATCCGTGCGCCCTGGGGTCATTATGTACCTCCGGGGTTGTATTCTTCACATTTTAGAAAACTTCGAGTTCGAAGATCTCTTTGAAACTTTCAGTATTTCTCAAAAAAATCATTTTGACAGATTGTTAAGATTGTTATGCAAAGCGTACGGATCGGAGTTAACGAGTAAATTTCCTCTTTGAAAGTGGTGGCACAGATAGCAAAACACGACGTACGGATCGGGTTAATGTATCTTAACAATCCAGACTTGTTCATGACGTCACAAACTGCTCCTCGACTATCCTGTGAGGACATCGACTATCCTGTGAGGACATCGACTATCCTGTGAGGACACTCGCTTGCGAGGCAAGTGCCCTGCAAAGAGGGTTTTCGCGTCCGGGACGTCAAGTGTTTGGATTTGCAGCTCTGGACAATGTATCTGAGAAGTCGCAGCTTTGATGGGCACCCGGAGCGTTCTCGGCTTGGTAGAGAAAGACACTGGGCCAACGCTCAGATCAAACGCCCTTCACTTTACTACAGAAGCCTCTTTTCAAAGTTGGAAAATTTTCTGTCCGGCCAGTCGCTCGTCTACGTTCTTCCGAAAGCGAAAAGAAAATCATAAACCTCTGAAAGAATTCTCCGGCAACGCTTTGTGGTGCAAACGTTAGCTTCAAAGACGAGCTGCAAGTCTCTCATCATGGTTCATTTACCGGAGGTATCCGACCAAAGCTAGATGGCCACAATCTTTTAGATCTAGGTCATTTTCGGGGCGATATTGATTGAATTATTCAGTCTTAAGTTTTTCGAGAACGGCTTTCCGCGGGGCAGAGTGACATACATTATTATAAGAATGACGGTATCAAACCGTACAGGGAATAATAAACCCGTTTTCAGGCGCGATAGTTTTAAATCTCTGTAGCTGCCGTTCCGATCCTTATTTTATTTTTTGTATTTTTTTGGATTTTGGTTTTGTTTGTTATTCAAACGAAGATCTGTCATAATAGGACTGGAATTGCTGTTCAAATCTCCAGTCAGCGGCGTTGAAACGGAATTTGATGTTGCCAACCTTTTCTTCATACTCTGCCTCGTCCCCTGCCCCCCCCCCCCTTCCTTACTCTGATTTGTTCTGGCTGTGTCGAGCGGAAGCGTCTGCCTTGGAACAAATCAAATGTTCTCTGTTTTAGCCTGTGCAAGGAGAGCGTGATATCTGAACTAATTCACCCATTTATCCTGTTGGTTCGGGTTTTGTGCGTTTTCCTTTCATGCGCGGATTAAGAAATTTGTAACATTTTGCTGTGCGTTTCTGCCTTAAATACTCTTCGTTGGGAGAACCGAACTGTGAAAATTGAACATGCCACATTGCACGATATTCACGTGAGCGTACTGCATAGGCTGTGTTTTAGGCATAAAGAGCGTGTGGTTTTTCTACTCCGGTGTTCGTTTGAAGTCTGTGTTAGCGATTTCTTTAATTGGCACGTGATAACGTTCCTCCCAGGCTCTAAGAAATATTTGTATTACATGATAATGCATCCTTTTGATATTTTTTTTCTTTAAGTCGGGGGACGTTTGCACGTTAAAAAGTCAGAAGCAAAACTAATTATCTTCTGATAGAATATATGCTGGCTGGAAAAGAATTGAGATACGCTGGTTGGATATCTTTTTTGAACTTGATGACATTTAGAAAATATTGTTGTGTATAACGGTGGATTAAACACATATCTGATTGACCGATCAGATTATTTTCTCCGGAGTTTCTGTAGAGTGGCGTCGATAGTTTAGTGGTTAGGCTACCTGACTGGTGATAGGGGGGTTGCCGATTCGGGGGGAG
>NW_004797282.1:518192-519266 GCF_000002075.1 Aplysia californica | reverse complement strand
GTCTGTCTGTCTGTCTGTCTGTCTGTCTGTCTGTCTGTCTGTCTGTCTGTCTGTCCAAACAAAACCATGTTCACAATTCTACCTCTAATAACAGCAACAGAGAAGGCTCTCTGCCTGGAACCATGCTAGCTCACGTAGGCACCTCCATATTTTCACAAGTAGAAACTGCCAAAAACGAAACGTAACATCTTTTACTTTTACGCTTCATCGATGAAATGTAGATCTTTTTTCAAAGGTAGTCCTCTTCACCCCGTCTGTATTGTCCAACCCACACTAAAAAAAACAAAGTGGGTGGTTTACGGGTGCTTCGGTGTGGTTTGCTCCTTCTTTCCTATCAAACATCTTATCGTCCTTATCTCCCCTTCCTTCTTTTTCTGTGGGTTTTTTTTTACTCTCTTGTAACATCTCTAATCTTCTGCTCTTATATGACCTCATTGTGTTGCAAGTGCCGTAAAACACTACTAAAACATGAACCATACGTAGCCGAGATACAGCCGTCCCTGCAGAAAGAATACTTCGTATTCATTGGTGCCCAATATGATGGGTGACTTATTGTTGACCTATTTGAGGTGGGTTGCCCATTCCGTCACAGTTTCTATTTCTGTGGTGGTGGTTGTTGATCATTCGTCCCGTTGTCTAGCGGAAAGGGAAACCTGCGTGTGAAGCTTTGTAGGTGGTTTTTTACCTTCGTGTTGAATCTGCTGAGGTGTTGATCCAACCCACCCCTCCCATAGTTCTAGGAGAAATCTGGAGTTTTATTTTAAAAGACAGAATATTCAGTTTTGGACGAAATTGAGTTGTCAATTCCACCTAATAGTTTAAAACACAGAGCACATTGATTCCTGCCCGTGGTCAGGTATTGATATTTTGACATAAGGTGAGGAAAGTGCTTTGAAGATTATTCAAAGCAACCGGATGTTGAGAGGCAAAGTTAAAGGGTGGGTCGGGGGGGTCCCCTGAACATTTTACGAAACTGGGTATGCTGTCTTTTAAAATAAAACTCCAAAAATGCCCGATCGAAAATCGCGCGCGCAGAGAGATCGGTGAAGGCAAATGGAAATGTGAAACGTGGCT
>NW_004797282.1:512900-514984 GCF_000002075.1 Aplysia californica | reverse complement strand
GGGTGGGCGGAAAGGGGGGGGGGAGAGAACAATTATAAACGCTTTCGTAAATTGAACGAGAAAATGGATTGGCCTCTCCGGAGACAAGACTCTCATCGATTGAAAATTATTATCGCCGAATCCTGTTATCCCCATCAAAAATGCATCTGCCTGCCCCCCAGGACCCCTAGTACAATATGCGTCGAAATTGTTGTAATGGCCGGCTACAGAGCCGAGCGTGAGTTAGGGCTGGGCAATGAGTGGCTTTAGCAAAATCCGGATAATATGTTAGTGCACCTCTTCGGTAAATAATATGTTATGAACCGATTCGGCAAATGGGTTAGAACTACTTTGACAAACGGGTAAGCATCACTTCAACAAGTTCGGTAGACGGGTCAGGAAAGAGACTTAAAAGTCTGAATTCGGATAATGTCTTATTGAGGATTATCCGAATATCCGGATATTTGTCCGGATTTTTGCCCACCTCTCGCGTGAGTGAGTGGCGCGTTGTTGCAAGGCAACGGACCCCCAGCTCCTTCTCGTGGGGACTCAGTAACCTGGTCAATTGTCGAGGGTACTAATGGGAACGCACATCTATGATTTATGGGGACCAAGTCCCCGCCTGGGTGGAGTCCCCCTCCGAGTCTTGAGGGGACTTAAAATTGCGACTTATAAGATTATAGTACTTAAAACAAAGGGCAGTTAAAATGGATTCGGAGGTCCCGCCTCTTGGATAAACTTACAAAGTTGAAAAGGGCGTTAAACCTTTACAATATCGCGCGATTCGAAGTGGTAGACAGATGTTTTCACGTTGTGCGTATTTCTTAGTACTCGCAAACAAAAGATGGGCAGATGTTTGAACGCTTTGTGTATAAATGTCTCAATACATGTCTCACTTACCAAGTCGACTGCGTTACCACATTACTTTCTTTTCTTTCTTTTTTTTTGTGTGTGTGGAAAAGGGGGGGGGGTCTTTGTTTATTGAATCATTCTTCTGCTGACTGATTTTATAAATTCATTTGTTTGTCTATCTTTTTGCACATTCCAATTATCTAACTCTATTCGTTCTTTGGTCGTTGTATTAAACGATATACTTATCTATTCCTTTTTTCCCCCTGTATCCTGCCTCTTGAACCTTGAGGGCGTTTTGGGGAGAAAGAGCTTTCTATCTCTAGCAAGCTGGATGGCCTGGCTGGGTGGGATATTGTGTGTTTTCATGGTTCTTTGCAATTAATGCATTTGCACTTAACCGATTTACTGAAGTAAATGAAAATGTGTTGATTAATTTAGTGATTGATAAGCCTGCCCCAGTCTACCGGTCCTATAGTCCTGCCTGCCCGGTTCGTTTTCTACTTTAGAACAACATAACTTTTTGTATTGGGATAGTACTTGCCGTTCATAGTTTTTTGGGTTGTTTTGTTTTCGCCTGAAGCTTTATTTCTTTGCCCTGGATTTTTATGTGTGTGTATGTACGTGTGCGAGAAACGTATTCCCACGTCCTAAGCACTCTACCACTCTGGTGGCACCCATCAGTCAATAGTAAGTATTTTCACACAGTCTCTTACTTCTCGAACGAGATCGACCACTTCCGGTCCATTAAAAAAAAAGGTATTATTCTCTCCTTTCGTTTTTTTAAAGCCGTATAATGGTATCGCCAAAGCATCGCGCAATGTGTTCTCTTTCACACACTCTGTATTCTTCTCACTCACAGATAATCACACTCCCGTACACGCACACACACCCTCACACACACACACACACACACACACACACACACACACACACGTACGCACGCGCACTCCCTCGAGAAAGCTCACGAATGCCCACTTTGCGTCCCCTCCCCTCCCGAACTTTCCCATCTCCCCGAACCCCCTCCTCCCCCTAATCCACTCACCCGCGAGCGCATACACTCACACACATAATTATTCTTTCGCAGTCTTGGGTTTTATGTTTTAACTGTTACTGATGGAGCATTATGTGTGTGTGTGTGTGTGTGTGCGTGCGCGCGCGCGCGCGCGTGTGTGTGTGTGTGTGTCTGTGTCTGTGTGCGCGCGCGCGCCGGCGACCCCTCTCTCCCTCTCCCTCCTCCACCTCTCTCCCTCCCC
>NW_004797282.1:510124-512723 GCF_000002075.1 Aplysia californica | reverse complement strand
CCCCCCTTCTTTCTCCCCGCTCCCACCCCTCCCCTCTCTCACCTCCACCCCTCTCCCACCTCCCTTACTCTCTAAAAGACTGTTCTACCCCGTGCGATATTCCCGGCGCCACAGAATGCCCCGTCTATTTCTTCGTTTTCCAGAAAACGGCCGTCTCCCAAGGACAAAATAACGACCAAAACAGTAAAGAACGACAGGAAATGTTTTATGAACCCCCAAAATATAACAAAAACATCCACACTCTCCCTCCTGCATGCAGATTTCGGGTTCTGAGATTTATGTTGGGCATCTATTTGAAGGGATCGCGCAACTAAAGGAAGTTGAGATTGTTCAGAATGCTATCAGATCTGCTGGGATAATAGTATAGATACTTATTGTGCATATAGCTTTTTGTTGAGCAGGAACTTGCTCTATACAATGCTATGATTATTATTTTATTTTAAAGAAACGATTAATTCTCTGCGCTTTTCTTTCTAGTTTCGAAAAAAAAAAATTGATATTTAATTAGATCATTTTACTTGGATTGGAACTGACAAACAAGTAGCTCGTGGATGGTTGGCGGGTGCTGTGGTGTGGTTTGCTCCCACTTATATGACCTTATTGTGTTGCAAGTGCCGTATAAGATTTACTAAAAACTAAACAAACAAGTAGAATGGAGAAGGTGATCGGGGAATCGTTTTTGTATGCTAACGTCTTCATTTTGGAATGATAATATTGATCTGATCTTGAGCTGACTTTGTAGGCTTTAAATGAACATTTCAGTTAGCGTCGGTTTCGCTTGAAGAGCAAGCGCTCACTTACTTGTTTTTGTTTCTGGATTTATTTTTTAAAGCGAAATGTAATATGTTGTTATTATTTTGTTGTGTGTTTTTTTATTTGCTTTTTGTTTGTGATTTTGTTTTTGTATTTTGTGTTTGTTTGTTTTTGCTTTGGTTTATTTTTGCACAATACAGCAGGACCGAGCAGATTTAAACATTCTTTTTACAACAGCGACGCTGGGCTTCCCCAAGGCACACAGGTCTTCACATTTTGTGGTCTGGTCGTCCAAAAAATAAAAGAGTCGCGTATAACCTGAAGTTGAGGTAGTGTACGAGGAGAGTCGAATTCACCAGCAGCACACTAAATAAATCTTTTCCACGTTCTTTATTAATCTAGTTGGGGAGTCGCTCTCCTTATCTGTTGTGTTTCCTTCCCCCCTGTTTATGGGCAGTGTGTTTCGCGTCTGTCCATGATATTGCCGCGCGTCCCCTCTAGTCTTTGGCGTGGTAAATGTCACCGGGCGATGCTGGGTGGTGAGTGCATCTAATTCGCCTCACATCAGTGGCTGCTATACGTCTTCTTGGTTTTTATTGCGAACACTTATCTTTTGAGGGTCGAACCCGATACGTTTGGGCTCGGCAGGGGGGGGGGGGTTGTTTTTTTTAACATCGAGGTTTCCCAAGCGATTTGGCGTTGAAATTTTGTGGGATGAACATTTTTGGGTCGTTATTGGTACCATGGGGGGAATAATTGGTGGATGGTAGTTTTGTGTTGTTGTGCTAAAGCGGTACAGCGGTGGTGTGTGCGGAAATAATTATGGGGCAATAGAAGAATACAGGCCTACATCTCTCAATGCAGCTGGCAAGTGAAGGAACAGGAATGATGTAAATGTATGCACTGATTCGGGGAATTTAAAGTGCGTATGAAGGAAGGGTGTATGTGTGCGTGTGTGGCCAGGGGTAGGAGTTGGGGGGGGGGGGGGCAGGAGTGGAGGTTGATATCAGGCTGGAAAGCAGATGGTGGTTGGAGGGTGCCACTGATAGGTCTTAACTCTTCCCCGTTTGCTGTCTACTGATTCTGTCTGTTAGTTTTGCTTCTTCCTTTAATGTGTCGATGTGCACCTGTTGGCGCAAAGTATACTAAACACCGCGAAAGAGGAAAGAAACGCGCACCAGAAATCTGGAAGTAAGGGTCCCTGCAAAAAAGGAGTGAACAGTAACTGAAATACCGAGATCCTATACAAAGCAAGTTGAGAAAAAGGATATGCGCCGACGATGAATTTTGTTGGGTTCCGGGCGATTTCAGAATTTGGGTTTCACATTTTCGATCCAAGTATCAGTTTGATGGGTGAAATCAGGCGTAAAGGGCTCGGGTGGTGGATGAGGGAAATGTGTTGGGGAGGAAGTGAGGGGCCAAAATCTGGAACATTTTATTCCTCTTGAAATAGACTGAAACGACACAATCATTCTAAATTGAGTGCCGAAGACGCAGCCAGGGCTCAGAGAAAAGACACCATACCCTGCAGCATTGTTTGTTTGGTTTTAGTAAGGTTTTACGGCGCTCGCAACTGCATTAGGTCATATGGCGCCAAGGGGTGGATGTCAACAGAGAAGTCCAAACGGGGAATCAGGCTTACTCTGCTCACCTCTCTAGCCTCAACAGCACAAAGTCTGCTTCGACTATCAGGGCACTCCGGAAAAAACCGTTCAAAAGAGAGTGACAAACATACAAAAGAAATAGAGGAAAAATGACGATAGTAAGGATGAGGCAAGAAAATTCAGCAGTTCCCTCTATGTTGTTCCGGCACAGTATGTCGAGCGGGGCTATGCGCTATATGCTA
>NW_004797282.1:507194-508541 GCF_000002075.1 Aplysia californica | reverse complement strand
CACCTCCTTTGCCCCCTCCTCTGGGCTCCTGACTCTTTCTGCGCCCTTTCTACTGCTACTCCTTGGCTCCTTCTTACTTCTGTCTTTCAGCCACACCGATGATCTTCTGGTAGGAAAACCTTCTCGGGCAAGGGCGAAAAGTCTCGGAGGTCCCGTGTACCAGTTGTGCACGTTCAATATCTCGTTAAGAGCAGGCTTCGGCTGCCACCCGTGCAAAAATCAAAATTTCTTACCAACTGAAAATGTTTAGTATGTCCCCCGCGCCCATATGACCTTATGAAGTTGTGAGCGTCGTAAAACACTTACACACACACACCCACCCACCCCCTCGACTTTTGCCCTTTTTTTCTACATGACATTATCATGACTCCGTGTAAGACCCCCCACCTGTCTAACATTTCCTCCCTCGGCGATTGGTGGCCGTCATGACAAGTGTAACTGTTTACGTGTCACGGCGTAGTGGAACCAGGCGCTCGTCAATTTTTGGGCATATAGGGTTATTGGTACCGTCTTAAAGCCTGTTCATTTTTCTTCTTTATGGGGAAAAAAGTACCCATCTATCTTGAATAGAAGTCGAGATATTAGGATTGAAGGAGGTCAGGGTCGCCTAGTTTCAGAGGTAAAATTAGCGAGAAAAAGGCCGCCAAAGTTTGGTAACTATTTTGAGAACTCCCCTCTCCGCACTAACCAATAATTTCAAAGCTGAAAAGATAGTCTCATATCATTTCCTTAATACCGAAGACTAAAACAAACTTATTATAATAGCCATGGCGATTCTTTTTTTTTTAACGCAAAACGTAAAATTAGTTGTATTTCTAGTAATATGCACTCTATATTTAGTCTAATTCTTCGGGTAAGTTAAAAATTGTTCTTGATGATCATGACGTGGCAGCTACTCAGATGTGGTCTGCTTACAATGGATACCCTGCGGATGCGACTTACTATTCCTTTGTCGAATAACATGGTGCACTGTGTAAGCTTATAACATCTGTTTTGATCATGCTCGACTCTTCAACTTCAACTGAAACAACATTTTTGTGCGTCAAAAAAATGTATAAAATATCCTCCCAAGTTCACTTAATTAAAGATAGGTGTAAATAAAATAAAAAGTAGGTGTCCATTTCAAACGAGTCTGTACGTCATATTGACATTAAAGCCGATTGCAAGCGACGCACAGCTACAAACAAACAGACGGACAGGGGGGCAGACAGAGATGGAGAGCTTGGCTGCTCTCGTGATCTGGTTACCCCGGAACTTTCTGACGCCTACCGTGTACGTATGACGCCTGGGCCGTTCCGTCACTCCAAAAGTAAACTAATATTAGCATAACGAATGCCCACCTCCCCT
>NW_004797282.1:502021-503466 GCF_000002075.1 Aplysia californica | reverse complement strand
TGTGTGTGTGTGTGTGTGTGTGTGTGTGTGTGTGTGTGTGTGTGTGTGTGTCCCTGTCTTGTGTTCGAGAAACCTTTCTGCACGAAGACAGTCCTCCAATCCGACAAACAACGCACGTTATCCCACAAATACTGAATACACATAACATTTTCTTCACCATTCATCTCATTATTTATCCTTCAACTCCATCCTTCTCTCGTCTCCAGGGAGCGTGAGCCTGGACGATATCCTCGCTGTGCAGACGCAGTCACGTGACAACAGTGAGCTCAACAGCGTGGTCGTGCACTACGCCGCCCGGGGCAAAGGTCATTCGCTGACCTGGGCCAAACTCGTGCTGTCCGGTGACCCGGACCTTTGCAAAGAACTCAACAACAGCTTCGCCACCACACTGCCAGGTCAGTCGGGTTTTCTTGTCTTTGGTTGGTTGGTTTGTTTGTTTGTCTAGTTTGTTAGTTTGAGTAAATCACACATTTTAGATTTCAAATATAGGCGTCCATCTCCACCCCAAACAAAAAAACAACAAAAAACAAACAAACAAACAAACAAACAAACAAACAAACAAACAAACAAAATCTACACACTTAAAAATCATATACAAGGCGGGCTTTGACCCTGCTTGACAGAGCCAACCCAGGCTGAAAGGAATACTACAACATCCCAGCAGAAAGACCGAGATACTCAACCAAGCGGAAAGTCCGGGTCGAGCATCGGTTCGGACACTGATTTTTTTTCACCACCTCCTACCCACTCAGCAGTAATGAGTACCTGACTTCAAGTTGGTAAAGTACATGTATTGGCGGTGTGGAAAGAACTGGCCACTCTACCACAATATTATGCTAAAGGCCCAGGAAGTTGTCTCACTAACAAGGCAATCCCCAATGTCCGGATCGGATGCGGGAACACCTTTTTACTCAACCGAAGTTCAGCCCTTTCTGGAATCGAACTCGGGTCTCCTGTATGCGGCAGCTAAGCGTCTAACCACTATACCATAGACACCGGTAGTTTTGGTAAGAATTTCACTCCGCTTACACAACAAATAGGTCATACAAATGCCGAAGGTTAATGGCGATGTTAGAAAGCACCGGCCAGCCACCAACTTTGTTTGTGTCTTTGATTACAGTTTTCTTGGTCTGTTTGTGTGATTTTCATCGGGTGGTTGGTTGTTTGAGATGAATTGAGCTTTACTGTTTTTGCATATGTGTATGGTACGTGGATGGGTCTTGCGTGGGGCTGCAGAAATATTTTCTGTTTTTAAGTTTTAGAATTGTTTTTTCGTTTTCTCTTCCCCTTGCCCCCCCTCTCTCTCTCTCTCTCTCGGGGCTGCAGAAATATTTTCTGTTTTTAAGTTTTAGAATTGTTTTTTCGTTTTCTCTTCCCCTTGCCCCCCCTCTCTCTGTCTGTCTGTCTGTCTGTCTCTCTCTCTCTCTCTCTCTCTCTCTCTCTCT
>NW_004797282.1:500120-501191 GCF_000002075.1 Aplysia californica | reverse complement strand
GAGAGAGGGGGGAGAGAGAGAGAGAGATAGAGAGAGGGGGGCAGAGAAATAAAGCGAGTGAGCGAGCGGGAGAAACATACTCTTTTATAGATTATGGATTGGATGAAACTCAGCTGCTCCTCATACTTCATTAGTTCAATTCAGTTATTGTGCTGCTATAATGAGAAAGAAAGAAAAAGAAATAAAAGAAAACAAACGGGGTAAATGAAACAGGAAGCGGTAGAGTGAGGCAGAGGGACAAATTAAGAGATAAACAGACAGAAGGATGACGAAAGAGAGAAAGAAAGATAATTTAAAAACTGGGTGTGGCTGTTAGAAATACACATGTACAGAGTAAATACTACTTAAATACTTCTCTTTCTCACATTTACCAGAGTGCTATTTCATTCTTCGCTCACTATTCAACATCCACTGTTTAACCTAAATGGCTGCCCGGTCTTTTCTTGATTTTCCTTTTTTAAAGTTTTGGCGTTTTATTCTGGTTCATATTTCTGATGGTATTTCGTATTTTCTTTTATGTAGACACTCTTGCAAACGCATAGTCTATCTGTTGATTGAGTTGGTATCATGTAGAACTGCGATGCAGATAACCCTTATTTAATTTGAATCATTAACAAAACACTGCTAATAAAAACCAGTAAATTCTTTGCCGTCTCGACAGGCCAAAGGGTTAGAACCCAGATGGCCCCTGGATTGGAAAAGGAAAAGGAAAAGGAAAAGTAAAGTAAAGTATCTCTCCTTCTTTTTTTTGTGTTTGTTACTCTCTTGTGGTACCTCTATCTTCGGCACGTATAATATTATGACCTTATTGCGTTGCAAGTGCCGTAAAACTCCACCTAAAGCTAATTATACATCTTTGATTGCTTTTTGTTGTTAGTTGTTATGGCTCTCTGTCCATGGTACTGCGTTCTCTTAGGAGTGGAAATAAATCATGCACATGTAGTTCCTTTTGAATAACGTAAAAGTGCCATCACTCACCAAACTGTGCAGGATATGATTTGTCATATGGGAGACAGAGAGCAGTTTGTGTGTGTGTGTGTGTGTGTGTGTGTGTGTGTGTGTGTGTGTGCC
>NW_004797282.1:497883-499051 GCF_000002075.1 Aplysia californica | reverse complement strand
CAGCCACAGGTAGTCCCATTTTCGTAGGTCTTTTCCCAAGTTAACCTTTCCAGATGCAATCAAAGGATTTACATTGTCGTCAGTTGGAGTGAGAGGATTTGGAGATTGATAACTAAATCGGGGGAAATAAACCTCAAAGTGAAGCTAAGTGTGTGAGAACTTAGGGAAGAGAATAACTCGGACGGATAAACCACAAAGTGAGGCTAATATTGTGTGAGAACTAAGAGAAGAGACTAAATCGGAGGATGTTGAGAGAAGGATGACATCTTTCTTTCTTTCTTTTTGGAGGGTTTTTTTTCACTTCGATATTTTAATCTTGACGTATTACTCTTTATTTTGTTTTTGATTTGTAGTTGGGTTTTTGTGGGGGGTTTTTGCCTTTATTCATGGGTTGTTTTTAAATTGGTGGAGCGCATACGGCAAGCTTGGGGAAGGCGGTTTTTATTTTGTTTTGTTTTGTTATTTTATTTTTTGGGGTGAGATTGTTTGTCTGTTTTTGTTTTGTTTTTTTGTTTGTTTGTTTATTTGTATGTTTGTTTTGGTTTGTTTGTTTGTTTGTTTTTCGGGGTTGGGGGGGTTGGGGGGGTTTTTGGTTGCTTTTTGTTTGGTGGGGGGGGAGGAGTTGGGGGGTTGGGGAGTATAGGCAGAATAGTTGCACAACCACGCATAAAGATGAAATAGGATGTTGCAACTCCGAAATTCACCTGCTCTTGTTCTCGTGAAATTGAACTAGGTAGACCAAATAGACCCCCACTGGTTTGTGGTTTGTTTGTCCTCCTTCGTTTCCCTCTGTCTGCCGTCGAGGTTAGTTCAGTTGGAACTCGAACTCTCTTCAGCGAACACGACACAGCCTTCAGACAAGAAACCAGAGACGCGTTTGGAGCGGTGAAATGAAAAACGAACCGCGCTTAAAAGCTTTTGAACAACAACAACATCAAAAAAGAAAACCCCGCAGAATTTTAATGGATGTTAATATTGTTTAACGTACCTGATTTTCCTCTGTCAACAAAGGTTAACTCGCCTCTTTAAGCCTCGCTCAAACCCCCCTTTTTTGTCAAGGGGACCGATTATTACAACCTCCCTATATGCGAAGAAGCGCCGCATGAGTATTGATTAAGCTTACCCGTTGGTTGGAACTTCGACGTGAAGGTTTAAAGTTATATCTCCC
>NW_004797282.1:494909-496298 GCF_000002075.1 Aplysia californica | reverse complement strand
AGGGAGAGAGAGAGAGAGAGAGAGAGAGAGAGAGAGAGAGAGAGAGAGAGAGAGAGAGTTGTTGTTTCATATCACTAAGAAGAGACAAGGGCAGTTTAATTCTGCCAGATATTGTTATAAAAGACCGTAACATCAAGTCATAAAGAAATTGTAAAGCAAGACTGTGTGTTGCCACAATACGCCCACTTATGAAGCTGGACTAAGAAATTTACTCTCATAGCACAATGTCATCATTTGTCTAGTAATTCTGTAATTAAAATAATGTCGACCAGTGACAACGTGCTAGACTAACTACGACACTATAACCATCGTTGGACAACAAACTACATGAGTTCGAATCTCTAACAGAGATTTTTAAAACTCAAGTTGTTTTTAGGAGGTTAAATAATTGTTGCATTGAAATGTTTTATCAGTTAAGGATCAAACTTTCCCCAGGTAGGATTGTGACGTCATGGGGGGCAAATTGCAATGCTTTGCTCCTTCTCTCCAATCAAACATTCTGTCGTCCTTATCTCTCCCTCTCCTTTTTGTGTTTTTATAACTCTCTTGCAACACCTCTAATCTCGGGCATTTATATAACCTGATTATGTTACAAGTGCCGTAATGGGCTAACTAAAGAATTAAAAAGATGCTTTAAACTAATTCTAGGAATCCTCGGAAGGGGGGGGGGAGACGAAATTTACTTTTACTCACAATGTACTCATTTGTCTTGGTAAGACATAAGGCGCTGTTTGTTCGTCCCACTTCTCTACATTCCCTCTTTTGCTATTCTTTTAAAAGGGAGGCTCTCGTGTTCCGGGTTCGAATCCGGATTGCGATGAAAAATCTTCTTCTAAAATCTTCTCCGTTCACATCCTTTGCTGCTCTCTAACAATGTTCTGTCGTCTGCTTTCGTCTCCACCTTTTGCCCTCACCCTCTCACTTTATTTGCCCATCTCCTCTGGGCTCCTGACTCTTTCTGCAGCCTCCTTGGCTCCTTCTAACTGCTGTCTTTCAGCCACACTCTTGATCTTATGGTAGGCAAGATCTGCACCTAGCCTTCTCGGTTAAAGGCGAAAAATCCTGGAGGTCCCGATTGCAAATTCCGCACGTTAAAGATCCCTTGGTGGTCCAAAATTGATAAGAGTAGGCTTCGGCTGCCACCCGCGCGCTCATATGACCTTATGCAGTTGTGAGCGTCGTAAAACACTTACCAAATGAAAAACTTAAGAAAAACAAAACAAAAAACAACTCTTTCCAAGTGTTTTCCCAAGCAGGAATGTGGCCTTTGTTATAGTGTTTTCCTTCTCACCGAATGATGTCTGTTCATGAAACTCTCCGAAGTTTGGTCACTTGGAACATTTCCCTGTTTGTGTATTTATTGTCTTTGTTTCTTTCTCATTTTCCTTG
>NW_004797282.1:493521-494494 GCF_000002075.1 Aplysia californica | reverse complement strand
GTGTGTGTGTGTTTCCCAAGCAGTGGCCTATATTGTATTGATATGCTGTTCCTTTCTCTAACAAAACAGACGAGGCACTCTTTACCGTTTCGCACGGACGTATCGAACCAATGAATAATATCCAGGGAAAGACGAGAAGTAAATTATTAAGGCTGCATTCAGGTTTCAACACTGCTCCTCGGCGTGTATGTCACGTTGTCCTACCAACTGGGTGGGTGGTTGGCGGGTGCTCTGGTATGGTTTGCTTCTTCTTTCCTATGAAGCATCTATCGTCCTTATCTCGCCTTCTTTTTTATGTTTGTAACTCTCTTGTAACACCTAATCTTCTGGCGCTCATAATATGACCTTATGCAGTTGCGAGTGCCGTAAAACTCTTACTAAAACTAAACAAACAACTTGGCCACCATGGCTGTTGTACCAAACTCTGAAGAGAGCTGGCGGGTATCACGAGCCTCGACATCATGCTGGCTTCGTACGCGTCCGCTAGCTTCGCACCCATGTCAAGGGGGTGGCTGCGCAAAAATGTGAATAGATTTGCATATTATTTTGTTCGCCGGTAAAAGAAACACGAATATTTATATTGTTTTGAAAATGCCTCCTTTGCACTGGGTACCGTACGCCGATAGCTGGGTACATTACGGTCCAGATAATATTATTTTCTTTTTCTTTCTCTTCTTTTTTTTCGTCTCAGATATGACACTTGACTGAGATTATGTTTTGCAAAAAGCTATTCATACCTGCCGGTTTTATTTGCTGCTGTTGATTGTAATTATGTAAAGTGACACTTTTATGCGCTGTTAGACCGTGGCAGTTATCATACTTACACACATGACGGGGATTCCCTGGGAAAGACGGGTGTCTCAAAAGAAAAATTATTCACGAGAAAAATTGCTTAAGACAGATATGTGCTTCAATCTAACAATCAACCCCCCCTGTCAACCTGATTATGTTACAAGTGCCGTAATGGGCTAAC
>NW_004797282.1:488295-490907 GCF_000002075.1 Aplysia californica | reverse complement strand
TGATAATGAAATAATGTCAAATTTTTATTTTTTTTAAACCGACAGCCCGGACGTTAAAGAATCATGATTTCAAGTCGATTTGTGGGATTGGGGTGGAAATGCGATGTTGTCACGAAATCAATACGAAATACCTTGCCTCACAACATTACGACAACGTCAACGACCGAGAAGTAAATGCTAATGACACTTGCATGTCGAAAGGCAATTTCTGAGAGGATATATGCCCCCAATTAAGGGCGCCGGGGCCGCTTTAGTTTCATCCAATCGTCATTTTGCTCATTGAAACATTTTATTTTGCTCCTAGATTGGCAGTGTAGAATATAAAGCAGGCGGTTTAGATTTGTCACGCCTTGTTGGACAAATTTGTCCCGCGATCGCCGAGTCCTGTCAGTGGGACATTACGAACGTGAAAGGAGGGGATTTTTGAAGACAGATAGAAAACGTTAATGATTGTGTTTTGAGGCTGAGTGCCCGGATTTTATTGAGAATTTGACTTAAATTTACGAAACGCTGAAAGTAATTTATGAGCACTAGAGATATAGGAGCGGTGGCGTGAGTGGTGAAGGTGGTCACGTAAAGACCTGGCTGAATGTCGCTAGCAAATTGAAGCTGACAGATGAATAGAATGAAATAGAGGAATAAAAGCTGCGGTTGATGTGTCGATAGTGCTATGAACTTTTTTTTAAAAAGGAAATGGAAAAAAAAATGTTTTTTGAAAGATTCTATATTCGTCCCTATACGTCCCTACTATGGCTTTTGGGATGGTGCAAGGAAACATAACATTACAAAAACGTAAAAGTCGTGCACTTATGCATCTTACACTTATCCGTCTTGCAGAAACATGATGTTATACAATTCGCTCACTCCATTAGTCAGCATTACGTTTTGGGATATCTGGAATTGTTTGCTGCTTTTTCTATGGGTTCAGTTTAGTATTTCTGCCAAAATTCTCTGTGTGTGTGTGTGTGTGTGTGTGTGTGTGTCTGTGTGTGTGTATGTGTGTGTGTGTCTGCACGCGCACGTGCGTTTTCGTGTGTATTTATGTGACTGTTTTATGTGTGTGTGTTTGTTTGTGTGTGTGTGTGTGTGTGTGTGTGTGTGTGTGTGTGTTTGTGTGTGGCTATTTTCTTCGTTGTTGTCGAATTCCCTTTAAACCCCAGTCCCGGTACAGCTGAAGACAGCCCCACGACGCAGACTTCAAATTCTCTCATGTTTTCCTTGTCTCTCTAGTCCACGTTAAGCCTCGTTTTCGAATTGCGTTTTGTTCATACAGAGTTGGGGGGAAATAGGGAAAGAAATTATTTCTATTCAAATCTTTCCGATCATTTTACCCTTGTGTCGTCCGAATCAATGTTTGCTTCCCCTGAAGCAAAGCTGTGATGGGAATCAGCCCTGCTCTGCAATTTGAACCAACACGATGCTCAAGACGGACCACATTCTGTGAAGTAGAGGGAATGAGGTCTCGGGCGCTGCGTTGAACATAAATCCTATTTGACAGGAATTGGAACCAAGAGATTGAATGGATGCGATATGTTCTTTTTTTAGTGACGGTTCGGGTTAAAGTGTAAACGAACATGATACAGTGTCATTGAGCAGTTGCTCAAACCTAGACGCTCGTCAATCGTGGGCACTTGCTGTCCATTCAGATCTCTGTGGTGTAATGGGAGACCCCGTGCAAGAAGGAAAGAGATGAGAGATGTCTTCGCTTCTTCAGTTTGAACTCTTTGCTGCAGTTCCATGACCAGATGAGGGGGAGAGATCGAGGACCACCCCACCACCCCCACCCCCTCCGCGCGCCTTGAAAATGGCTCATTCTTTGTCCAGTGAGCACTCGGGATTGATCCTTGGATTGCGTCTTACTCTTTTTCAAAGTTTTTTTTTTCCCTTAAATTTTAAAGGTTCTACACACCCCCTCCTCCCTATTCGACACCATTATGATCAATATAGAGCCGGACTGTTTCAGCTCGAACTGTATGGGACACAATAGAATCCCAATAGACAGACCCACACGGGAATTGAACTCATGTCTTTAAAAAAAAAGAAAGTAAAAAAAAAAAAGTAAAACCATCGTGGGGTTCATCCTCTGCAGCAGCTGCTGAGGGAAACTGGCATATAACTTAAGATCTTTTTGTCTTTTTTAAAAGGAGATTTTATTCGCCGAGTACTACTGGAAGTGGGTGTACAGAGTTTGTGTGAAGTCTTTGTTCGTCAGCGCGTGGACGTCTGTCTTCATGACGTCTGTTGGTGTGGGTCCTTTTGACGTCAGTCCTTTCTTTTTAGTTTTACTCCGCTGATGTCCTTGTTTTTGGTGTTTTTGGGTGGATGGCGAGTTCTCTGATGCGGTTTACTCCTTCTTTCCTATCAAATATATTTCGCCCTTATCTCTCCTCCTTCTTTTTTGTGTTTGTTATTCTCTTTTAACACCTCTTATCTTCGGCAATTATATTACCTTATTGTGTTGCTAGTGCTGTAAAAGTCTTACTGAAACTAACCTTCTTTGACGGTTTAACGTCTGTCCTGGTCTATGTTTTTACCTCTCTTCAGATGTCTACCTTTTTGACGTTTGTCCAGCTGACATATGTGCTTTTACATCTGTCCAGTTGACACTATAT
>NW_004797282.1:484986-486246 GCF_000002075.1 Aplysia californica | reverse complement strand
CTCACAAGTCTATCTATCTATCTATCTATCTATCTATCTATCTATCTATCTATCTATCTATCTATCTATCTATCTATCTATCTATCTGTCTATCTATCTATCTGCCTACCTATCAGTCTTTCCCCCCTTTCTGCCTCACATATAAATCTACACATGTGGTGTAGTGTGGTGTGGTGTGGCGGGTAGGTAGTTAGGTAGACAGGCAGGCAGGTGTGTGGGTAGATAGGTAGGTATGCAGGTAGACGGGTACGTGCTTATGTGTGCGTGCGTGCGGATGTGGATTGTGTGGTGACGGATTTACAAACACGTTGTTTTTTCTTTTGGCACCTGCTGTATGTACGTGTCCATGTCTATGGGGTTTTTCAGTCTTGACAATGACGAACATCTTGTGAGTTCATCCCGAAGCGCGAGGTTGTTGTCGTGAGGTTGTTGTCCGTAAAACACCCGAAATCACAGCGCACCACGTCTGTGCGTCACTCACACACTCAGAAACAAGATACGGCCGCTCGAGGGCGATTTTGTTAAGGTTCCTTGCCACCTTTGCATCGCACGTGTTTTATCGCCTTCCATTACGCTGTGGTTTATGTTTTTATCACGTATCGGGTTCTGCATTATTGTGGCGCCTCTCCCAGTGTTGTCCTTGTGTGGTTGCCCCGTAAAACTCTAATCAAAACAAGACGACTGGAGCATAAATATTGTGAGGCGCGCGGCTTGGTGGTGGGTGAGTCGGTGTCCTATTCGCTATCTCAGATTTACAAAGCTGTATCTTACATTTTTTGGCCGTTTTGAGTAACCAAGACCATGAGGTCAGAAATCAAATGCTCTATAATATATGCTCTCTCAAAATCGTCAGAATATTTAATATTTGAAGTGGTTATCAAGATACTCGAAGAATTGCTTTCGTAAAAGCTTAAAATATTGTGAAACTCAAAATCTTGGACGTCAAATTTCTCAAAGGAAGTGTCTACGTACCCCCCGATTGGGATCTACGTAGTCATAGTGTCTAGGTGGACCCCAAAAATGTTGGATTGTGATTGGCTCGCTGAGCGAGCGGTAGTTTACATTGGTTAAAATGCAAGGCTACTGATCATCTCGGGCGGTGTGTCAATATAGTGTTACAATAATTTATTTATTTTAGCCCAGAGAGAGAGTATTTAATTAATAAACGTATCTAGATCTAGAATCTAAATCTAGACCGTACTGCACACTCTTGGCTGGGTGCACAACAAAATCTAGATCTAGATACGTTTATTCATTAAA
>NW_004797282.1:483280-484886 GCF_000002075.1 Aplysia californica | reverse complement strand
TTTAATGAATAAACGTATCTAGATCTAGATTTTGTTGTGCACCCAGCCAAGAGTGTGCAGTACGGTCTAGATTTAGATTCTAGATCTAGATACGTTTATTAATTAAATACTCTCTCTCTGGGCTAAAATAAATAAATTATTGTAACACTATATTGACACACCGCCCGAGATGATCAGTAGCCTTGCATTTTAACCAATGTAAACTACCGCTCGCTCAGCGAGCCAATCACAATCCAACATTTTTGGGGTCCACCTAGACACCATGACTACGTAGACCCCAATCGGGGAGTATGTAGACACTTCCTTTCTCAAAGTAGGTACTGAGCAGATGAGACTTTGTAATGCTGAGGTAGCGAAATGCCAGGAAACTGTCACCACTCGGCACCAACCAGACAGATGTCTGTGGTGTTACATTTAGGCTCCAAACTGTCACGGAATCCCCACTGTCACAAGCTGAAGACATTGGGTCGATTTCTGGGTTGGTAGGGATTTTGAGAGACAAGGTAGAAGCAGTCGGCCCCCTAAGTTTTATTTTTATTTTAGTAAGAGTTTCACGGCACTTGCAGCACGGTAAGGCCATATATAAGTGCCGAAGGTTAGAGGTGTTACAAGAGAGAAGTAGACACAAAAAGGAAGATGTTTGATAGAATAGGAAAGAAGGAGAAAACCACAATAGAGCACCCACCAACCTCTCGTGCCTTCTAAGTGATCTCAGTTTTATTGTTTTATTGATAGGGCTTTAAAACATCTACACTAATTACTATTGTACTTTTTTTTTTAGTAAGTGGTTGGCGTGTGTTGTGCTGTGGCGTGGTGTGGTGTGCTCCTTCTTTCCTATCCAACATCTGTCGTCCTTATCTCTCCTCCTTTATTTTTGTGTTTTGTGACTCTCTTGAAACACCTCTAATCTTGGCACTTATATGACCATATTGTGCTGCAAGTGCCGTAAAACACTTACAAAGGCCTCAAACCTACTTATTTTAATATCCTTCTTGTTCTTCTTATCCGTCTACTCTGTAAGAACTTTAGACCACCTACTTTTCCCCTTAAAGTAGGTTCCAGTGTAAGATATGGAGGTACTACTATGTATATCAGTATTGCAGGTGGTGGTTGTAGAGCGCCACGGGCAGGTCCTACTTCTTTTCTTTCTCTCTGTGGTTTTTGTCCCTCTGTCTTGCTTCTTCGCGGAACTGCACGATTGTAATTGTTTCGAAGTGTTTCTCTTTCCTGCTGTTGGATTGGTCACTTGAGCTGTATTAAAACCTAAAAATGTTTTTGTGTCGAGGGTTTTTAACATAACAGCATCTGTTTTTTACAAACCAGCCAGAGGTGTATGAGTTGTTGGGGGGCGCCTCTAGCTGATAGCCTTCTTTAGTTTTCCTATGTTATTTCTTCCTGTCTGTCTTTCCCTGTACTAAGTGACTATTTGTATTGGGTCGATGTGTTTCTCTTTACTCAACCAAACAAGTTAAAACCAGGCCGAGAATACAGCGTCCCATCAGAATACCGAGATTATACTCGATAAAAATTCCCCTCATACGGGAATCGAATTCGGGTCTTCTACTTACGACGGCGAAGCACCTAACCGCTACACCATTGATACTGA
>NW_004797282.1:481960-483144 GCF_000002075.1 Aplysia californica | reverse complement strand
CCAGGGCAGTGCAACTGACTGAACTGCCGGTAAGCCGTTCCCAAAGGGGGGATATTATTAACATGTTCTTATGCATAGTAGAATTGTAAATGGACTGCTTTATCAATGTCGTGCTCATACTGTGCCGGAAAAACTTGGGGGAACTGCTGTTTTTTCTTTCCCCAACCTTACTATCGTCATTGTCCCCCTACTTCTTTTGCATGTTTGTCACTCTCTTGTGAACTGCTATTTCCGGGGTGTCTTGATAGTCGAAGCAGACTTTGTGCTGTTGAGGCAGGAGAGGTGAGCAGAGTAAGCCTGATTCCGCGTTTGGATTTCTCTGTTGACATCCACCCCTTGGCGCTCATATAACCTTATGCAGTTGCGAGCGCCGTAAAACCTTACTAAAACTAACTAAACTATTTCTGAACGCCTTGGTCTAGGATTAAGCAACAGTCTCTGGGCTCAAGTGCCTCATCTTGGAAATAACCTAATTACCTCTGGAAGAGGATCAAACCTCCAACCGAACCAGACAGACCCCAAAGTGTGCGGCTGGCCTGGGGAAAAGATCACCACACTGGGGAGCGATATTACAATACTTTCGGGACTGCATCACGCATGTTTTTATCTCCTTCCATTACCCAGAGGCTAATGTTTTTGCTACGCGTATCATTTTCCACATTGTTATCGCTGTATTGCGTCTTTTTGGCTTTCTAAACAAGGTTATCACCCGTGGAGGTGTCAGACACTTCGCTGAAATATGTCCCGACTCGCGGGATGTTGAAGGTTGAGCCCCGGTGAAGCTAGATTTCACGAGTTTTTACTTGTTTGGGTTTTTTCTTTCTTTTTTAATGTTGTTGTTGTTTTGTTTTTGTTTTTTGGTTTGTTTGTTTGTTGTTGTTGGGTTGTTTGTTTGTTTGTTTGTCCTTTTTTTTTGGGGGGGGGGGTGTTAAGTGACAGGAGACGTTAAATGAGGAAACAAACTGGTTCTGCGAGGAACACCTTTCAAAGTTGTATGGTTCCTATAGAAGTATGTACAAATGCGCACACGCTATCTTAAACAGAAAAAACCCTCTTTCTTTACCCTAACCCCCTCCCCATCCCCAAAATATAGTTTTTAAATACGCGCCACAGACACGCACACACATACGCACATAGAATTCCCCTTTAAAAAACACACACATACACGCGCGCACACACACACA
>NW_004797282.1:479175-480993 GCF_000002075.1 Aplysia californica | reverse complement strand
CCTCCCACCCCATTCTTGTATAAACAAGTGAACTGAACAAGAAGCCCAGAGAGGTACTACACAAATATACATTATCCTGCTCACGTTTCAGAACCCCCTTTCCTCCTCCCTCTCCTCCCCCTCCTCCTTCACCGTCCCCTCTACCCTTACAACCTAACAAAAAGAAACACACGTGTATAATCATTGTGCTATCGTTTCAGCACCCCCCCCCCTTTCCTTCCTCGCTTGTCAAAAAAGTAGCAAGACATGTTATGTAAACAAAGCCAAAATGTTATGTATACTGATGTCATCGTCTTCGCTACCCCCCCCCCCTCTCTCCCCTTTCCTGTCTGTGTGCGTAAGTACCATGTCAGAGTTCTGGAGATGCTACGCAATGTTGACATTACCAACGTTTCAACAACAACAACAACAACAATAACAATAACAACAACAGCAACAATAACACCACCACCTTCCATAATCACTTATCACCACCACCACCACCAACAATAACAATACCCTCTCTCACTCACTCACTCACTCACTCACTCACTCACTCACTCACTCACTCACTCACTCACTCACTCACTCACTCACTCACTCACTCACTCACCACATCCTCCTCTCACTCACACCCTCATTCACCCTCACTGTCACTTCCATACTTACTCACCCACTCACTCACTCATCCTCACTCACTCACTCATTCACCCTGCCTTACCCATCCACACACCCGTCCCTCACCCATCCCCCCACTCTCACTCACTCACTCATTCACTCCCACACTCACACTCACACCCCCCCCCTTACTCACTGACCACATCCTCCTCTCACTCACACCCTCACTCACCCTCACTGTCACTTCCATACTTACTCACCCACTCACTCACTCATTCTCACTCACTCACTCATTCACCCTGCCTTACCCATCCACACACCCCTCCCTCACCCCACCCCCGCCCACTTTCCCTCACTCATTCCCCCCCACACTCACACCCACACTCACACTCACACCCCCCCACTCACTGACCACATCCTCCTCTCACTCACACCCTCACTCACCCTCACCGTCACTTCCACACTTACTCACCCACTCACTCACTCACCCTGCCTCACTCACTCATTCACCCTGCCTTACCCTCTTTAATAACTTTTTTTTTTTAAATTTAGAAAAACGCCCAAAATAATCTGACTAACAGTGTTTTCTCACACTATCGTTGCTAAGAGATGCGCCCGAGAAATGCTTTTAATATAATTTGGGAGGAGGGTTCCTTATTGTATAAAATTTGAGGGAGTGGCGCCCGTCGAGATAACGCCAGCGATTCGCATCTCTCGCAACTCATAATTATACAGGGGGCGGCAATATTAGATGGGTATTGGGTTGCGTCGCGACGAATCCTTTGGACATTTTGAAGAGAGGTCTTTACACGCCCCATCACCGTAATGCGTGTCTTACTATTCACAAAGGGATGTATCAGCATAAAAGCTCAGGGCAGATTCTGGGACTTGAATCAGCAGACGTAGAATCTGTGGGTGCTGTTGTAAACGTCGTGAAGATACCACCAGATAGAGTGCTTGTCTCTGTGTACATTGACATGTCGCTTTCTCAGAATTACAAAGTTCTATTTGACATTTTTAGCTGTTTGAGTTACTAAGACCATGCAGTCAGAAACCAAATGTTCTATCTGCTCTATGAGAATCGTTAGAAAAAAATATTCGGAGTCGTTGTCAAGATATTCAAATAATTGCTTTCGAAAAGGCTTGACATGTTGTGAAAATCAAATCTTTAAACGTCAATTTCTCAAAACTGGGTACTTTACTTAGCAGATAGAACTTTGT
>NW_004797282.1:473495-475333 GCF_000002075.1 Aplysia californica | reverse complement strand
TTTTTGGGACGTCAAGCATTGTCAAGTGACGGCGCCTATCAGATGAAGGTCACTTAAGCATGTTATTGATCACGAGGCTTTATCGTCAGGTTTAGAGCCGGGCTGTGTCTCGTGGCAACATGTGTGCCGTAGTGTGAACGTTTTCACGCTCCTGACTTCTTTTTCTTTCAGCTGATGTTCTTGTGTGTCTGACTGCTTGTTTGCACGCGTTTGCTGATTTTTATCGTGTCTTCTGTGTGGTTTACTTGAGCAAATGCATCAATACATTATTTTTTTTTCAATAGACACATTTCATTAAGTCAATTTGTGTTCTTTCTTTTACTTTTCAATAACTAAACTGGAAGGGAGAAGTCCAAATCTGGTTGTTGCACTACCATCGTGACCAAATTGTATCGAAAGCACCGTTAAATAGATCTGCTGACTAACAACAACAACAAAAAAAGATTATACCTCGAGATGCTTTTAGCGTGTGAGAACATTGCTAGATCTAACGTCATCTTCCCAATAATATAATGTATTCCTTGTGATCATCTAGTTGGTTCCCAGACTCAAACCTCATACTTCTATAAGAAAAAAAAATAATAAAACCGAAACGGACGCTAGAAAGAAAACAAACCGAGAATTCTCCCTACAAACTTGGTCCGACACAGCTGGAAATTTTAAGACGAATAATAAAGTGTGGAGATATCCGATACCTTCTCTTGTCGCGTCTTCATTTCATTTCTGCTGATTTCTCTGTCTTCCTGGCATAATGTTTCCTAAGAACCCTCTGTGCCTTTACATGCAAACAATAGCTCATGTCATCTACGTTGGACGGGAAAGAGTTTGGGGGATAAAAGTGCCGCGTCATGTTACACACGGACTCGTTTCCGTCTCCCCTGAAGAGAGTATTGTGGCGTGCACCTGCAGAGAGTGGGGACGGAGATATACAAACGGGACGTGCTGCGACCATGAGAGGGATTATGGCGTAATGGGACCGGGATTACGGGAATTAAAATATCGGGTTCGTCATGCTTTTTGGGAAGACAGGAATTTATTTGTTGTCTGTGTGTGCCCCCTCTTATGTTCCTTTCTTACGCTACGGTTGTCTGTCTGTCTGTCTGTCTGTCTGTCTGTCTGTCTGTCGCAGGTAAAAAGATGTGATAGTGGAAGATGAGAGAAACACCCCCCTCCCCTTTCAAATGCACACACTATCGCATACGCTCACTCACAGAAACACACACACACATACATACATACATACATACATGATGCATACACACATATACACGCATACATACACAAGGCCGTACCATCTGCCAGATGCGCCACATGTTACGAGTACATGTAATTTGTTTCAAAACAAATAAAGAATTTTCATGATAAAGACAAACAGTGGTCCAGTTGATGGGGTTTTTTGTGTTGTTGTTGACCTCTGTGGTGAATTTTTGCTCATCTCATTACAATTTTTCCCTGCCGCTAATTTCCGATTCTAGAAATATCCACCAATCAGTCTTCAGCCTCGTGTGACGTGTCAGCAAAGATACAGTACAAAATACTCGATCAACTTTTTTCATTAATCCTGTTTTTGTTTAGACTCACTCTCACCCATTCTTTTTTTGCCCCAAAACTTTCACGAAAGGTATTTGTTGAGGGGGGAATAAAAGACGACTGACATTCTGTGTTAGCTTTAAAACCTAAACCATATGGTGTGAGGTTCAGTTACACGATTTGATTTGGGTTTACGGGCGAGATTTTTTTTTGGAGGGGGGGGGGGAACCGCCAGTGAACCATGTCCTCCCCGCCCCCATGTGTAGCAGACACTTCAATTCTAGCGCTAACACCGCTAACTACCTACA
>NW_004797282.1:468165-469395 GCF_000002075.1 Aplysia californica | reverse complement strand
GAGATTGGGACGGAGAAGAGAATAAGTGAGAGAGAGAGAGAGAGGGGGGGGGATAGATAGAAAGATGGAGAGAGAGAGAGAGAGAGAGAGAAAGAGAGAGAGAGAAATACAGACAGACATGCACACGCACGGGCAGTAACATATACATGTAAAAGGCTGGCAAAGAAATAGACTGATGCAGAAAGACTCACAGAAAAGTGTATAAGTGGCACAGAGAGATAAAAGAAGACAGAGAGACAGAGACAGAGACACACACAGAGAGAGGGAGAGAGAGAGGGGGGGGGAGAGGGTCTCCAGGGGAAGAGGGTCTTCGAGAGCTGAAACTCTTATGAGTATAAGACGTATCTAAGCTCAATACGTCCTTTCTGTCTGGTCACGGGGCATGCCATCGAAGATCATTTAGATGGAGAGTACTCTTGCCATGATTTGAGGCAGGTACTTTTCGAGGATTATGGCGACTCTAGCAAGTGCTGATCTGATCTTGAAGAAGGGAAGACATCAATTATGTGCGTGCTTGAAACGTGAGCTTTTATCAAATTAAAAACTATATGGAAGTCAAGGGTCATTTCATTGAAGACGAAATTAAAAGTACTTAGTAGCAATATTTTGGCTGTATTGACGTATGGTTCAGAGATATGGAAAATAAAGAAAACAATTCAACGAAAATAAAAAAGCTTCCAAACAATATGTTTACGAAGAATTTTACTAATAAAATGGAATGAAATTATTACAAATATATTAAGTGTTGGAAGGAGCTGGAATTGAAGCTATCAACACAACAATAAAAAGGATATGATGGAGATATCTGGAACGTGTCCTGAGAATGCCGAAGACGATATTGCCCTTTCAGACATGGCATTGGAAACCAACTAGAAAGAGAAAGCCGAGAAGACCAACTGGTAGTTATAGAGGCACAATAAGAGATGAGGCGATCACCCGGGGCCTAGATGTGTCGAAATTGGAGAAAGTGACCGGGGACTGACAAACGTGGCTTCTACTGCTCTCCGCCTTATGTAGCCTACCTGACGGTATAGGGAGAGAGTAAGTGAAGTAAGTTGAGGCGTGAGAGCGAAGCGATGGCTCGAGGGAAGAACAGGGGGATAGCGGGAGCTGAAGAAGAAAGTAATGATGAGAGAAAAATCTGACAATGGTGAGAGAAGAAAAAGAAGAAGAAGAAGAAGAAAGAGAGAAGAAGAAGAAGAAGAAGAAGAAGAAGAAGAAGAAGAAGAA
>NW_004797282.1:465125-467451 GCF_000002075.1 Aplysia californica | reverse complement strand
GGAGAGGACAGGAAATAGAGAGAAGGGGGAGGGAGGAGAAGGGGGATAGGAAAAGCCTGGTGTAGGATGGAGAGAAAGACCAAAGGGGGAGGGAGGAAAGGGTGGGGAAGAAGAAAGGGGGAGGGGGCGGGGGTGGTGAGGAAGTGCGGCGGCGACAGGGCAGTATAGACATGGCAGATGACGGAGAGTTATGTGACGTTTTGTTGTTGATTACAGTAATCGCGCCGCGTGCTTCCGCCGAGAAGACGCCGATCCATTAAGTATCGATCCTGTGACGACGTAATTCCGTTGTGTAGAATTATGTTTGAATTGTCACCTCAGGTAACGCGTGTTTTTGTGCTTTTTTAGTCGGAATGCTTGCTGAAATTGTTGATGTTATTTTTATTTTGTTTTGTTTTACTTTTTTTTTCGTACCTGTTCTTCTTGTTGTTGCTTTAGTGTGCGTCACGTTTAAGTTTGTTGCGACGGACATTTTTTTCCGGGTTTCAAAGAAAAAATTTAATGTCCTGGGTGATTATATTTTATTCTTTCCCATCAGCAGTTGTCTAAGCTTTATATTTCTGGACGTTTTTCTCAACTGGACCCGTTGCCCTCAATGTCCACTCAGTCTCGGGGATAGTATTTTTCCATTATATCGCAACTTGTCACACTTTTTGCACGATAATCGCGTTGTTCTGAACAGTTATGCCTTTCTCCTGATTAGTCAAAGGGCCTGCGAATGGGGATCAGTTCCAGGCGGTTGCACAAGTAATCAAACCGCTTATTTATTTCGCATCAGTTGCGTGCAGAGCCGGGAGGTTTTAGACGCGCTTCACAATGGCCACCATGCTTGGAAACCGCTTGTCGCTGACACTAATCGGCCGAACTTCTGGACCTGACACGAAAATTGCCCATTGTTTCTTGGCAAAACCCATAACACTGCGTGTTTTTGATCCTCCGTGTAATTAGCGCGAGATTTTCATCGACACGTCTGCAACCTGCTTGTGTCCCGCCCGCCCTGTGCATCTTGCTCGTTTTTTGCGCGCTTCTTGACGTCTGCAGGACTCGGAACGATTCTGCTGTGTGACGTAATCGCTAGAAGGAGTTATTGTGGAATCGAGTGGAGAGCGAGGGGCCGGGGGGGAGAGGTGGAAAAACAAAATATTCTCTTGAGGCAGTGTTTGATGCAGTTGTAGAATTCCTTGAAAACAGTGACGACGCTGTTATCTGATTGTGTGTGTGTGTGTGTGTGTGTTTGTGTGTGTGTGTTTGTGTGTGTGTACGTGCATGTGTTTGTTTGTGTGTATGTGTGTGTGTGTTTTTTGTCTTGGCTTTGCTTTGAAAAAATACAACTTCCCAGTATACAAATGGAGCTACTCGATTAAAAAACTCCCCGCGCAAGAATCGAACTGACTTCTGTGTGCAATGGTGAAGCGCGGAACAGCAGATTCACCACACAAAGCCGACCTACGCAATGAAAAAAAGAATCCCCTACACGAGAATCGAACCCGCCTCATCTGTGTGAGATGGGAAAGCGCCTAACAGCTGCACTACAGACATCGGCGAAAACGAGTGAGTGCGTAAAAGAAGTGGTGATATCATTAACAAATTCACTTTCGTGTACCCGAGCACTTCACCACCGTTGTATTCTCGTGAATAGGGACCGTACACCAAGAAAAACGAGACATAAACAATTCAGAGTTGGTAGAAATAGGACCACTGGGATTTCTGAGCAGGTCGTGAACTTGATGTCCCAGAAATGCATGAGTAGAGAGCTTGAGCTATAGACAGAAGGCGGACGTTACGACGATAAGGAATTGGATTGACTGGCAGCGCTCTGGGTTTGAATGTCTGGCTGTCTTTCGTGCATGCTTGTCTGCTTGTCTGTCTGTTTCTATCTATCTATCTATCTATCTATCTATCTATCTATCTATCTATCTATCTATCTATCTATCTATCTATCTATCTATCTATGGATCCATCGACCTGTCTATCTATCTATCTATCTATCTATTTATCTGTCTGTCTGTCTGTCTGTCTGTCTGTCTGTCTGTCTGTCTGTCTGTCTGTCTGTCTGTCTGTCTGTCTGTCTGTCTGTCTGTCTGTCTGTCTGTCTGGAGGCAGGGAAATGTAAAATGAAATAAGACATTATCTTTTGTTCTATCGGAAATAATATACTCCCTTTTCAGACCCTTCCTCTGTGTATTTGGTTGCTTTTTTTGTGCTTTTTTTTACTTTGTATCGTTTTGTTTGTTGTTTGTTTGTTTGTTCATATCGGAAACGTGGGTGGTAGGAGGGGGCTCTTAAAACTCTTACTAAAACAAGCCCTGCCATGTGTGCGTGTGTG
>NW_004797282.1:463191-464449 GCF_000002075.1 Aplysia californica | reverse complement strand
CACACACACACACACACACACACATACAAATAATCGGTGGCCATTTGAGCGTAATTAGATCTAGGCCATTTTGCTCATTAGAAAATCGTCCACGGTCCTGGCGAAAGAGCCATGCTTTGCTGCGGGTATTCTCGTCCGCGCTCCGATCTCTTTTACAAAACAAAAATGATATAATTTTCTTATTTTCTTGAAAAGATATATGAAAATAGATCAGTTTCTTCGAAAGCAAATCTATCCTTTCTATGGACTATAATTTGTTTTAAAGATTTTTAAAATGCAAAATAAAAAGGCTTGTGGCTGAAATATTGCCAGCGTTTTGGCCTTAAGTCCATAGACTGTTCTTGAATTAGGTTTTCTTTTCACATGATGCTGCATGACCTGTTTGAGTTGGGGGGGGGGGGTTCCCCTGAAGTCCTATAGGAAATGGAGATTCTATGAGGGAAATAAGAAAAGCGATTGTTAAAAAATCAGAATGACACGTTATCTCTATCTATTTTATTATATTTGTGAAAGTTTACACTTTGGTCGCCTAAAACTTCCGAACCACTTAACTTTCGAATTTTAAAAAAATAACGGTGGTTCAGAATCATTTAAAGGGTGCGCAGTTTATTCATTGGGGAGTCTGAAGTCACTGTAGTTTTTTAAGAAAAACATCTTAAAGAGGATAATAATGATATACAGTCTCTGAGAGGGAATACGTTTCACCACTGAGACACACAAACGTCTTGTCTCTTACGGGTAAACGAAAAAGCCTCCAAGGCATCACTGAGGAAGGTGTAGGTGTGAAAACCATTTCTGAGAGATAAAAATAAACAGACTTTAGTGTCTGACAGGTCACAAATAAACCCTTGATCTGATCTGTGATAAACCAAAATGTCAGTTAGGACGAAAGCAAAACATTGTGAAACTGATGAGTGGAGAGAGAAAAAAACGACATCGTTTGGAGAGGCAAAAAATGTATTAATAATGTCTGTACCAAAAACTAAATGTACAAACAATGCCTGTTGCTACAAAAAAATGTACAAACAATTATGTAAGTATATAAACAAATGTACAAACTCTTCACCTCGTAGCTTGTTAACATAGAAATATAAGCACCCCGTATCGTGTATCGCCTTAGAGCGTCGCATTTCCTACAAACGAAGCTAATATATAAATGAATGAATAGGTTAAGAGACTCCGAGGTGAATGTGTGTGTGTGTATGTATGTGTGTGTGTGTGTGTGTGTGTGTGTGTGTGTGTGTGTGTGTGTGTGTGT
>NW_004797282.1:461005-463091 GCF_000002075.1 Aplysia californica | reverse complement strand
TGTGTGTGTGTGTATGTGTGTGTGTATGTGTGGAAGTCAGGGAAAAGCTTAAGAAGGTGATCTGAACTTAAGCATGCTTTGGATGATATGAAGAACACACAAAAGCAACATAAAGTTGTGTTATCTTTTAAATTTGTGGACATTGAACTTGTATCGTGGGTTGGATGTGTGTATTGGTTTGTTTGTGTGTACGAGAGATAGAGAGAGAGAGGAAACGAAAAAGATGGACCGAGAAAGAGAAGAGTAACGACTAGTTTGTGTAGGGGGGGGGTGAGTGAGTTGTTGGGTGAGATGAGGTTGGGTCAAGGTAGTTGGGTATAGTTAAGGCCCCTGCCAAAGCTGGTCAGTATGAAAGGGGTGGGAGAAAAGGGGCTCGTTTAGTTTGTGGAATTACGAACTCATTGAACCCTTTTCAGGCGCCAACATAGAACGTCCTCTTGCACAAGTGCCCAAACCTTTACGCGGCTTTTGTCTGGACTCAAAGACATCCAGATGGTGGTCGAGTTTATGAACTCCATTTTTTTGTTTGTCTGGTGTCTGAGTGGGACGCTGTTGTTTCCAACAATTCCAATAGATATGTGACAATTGGGAGAGGCAGAATCATGATAAATGATAAGTGGGTTGCGCTTAGCAGGCTGGAACGTTGAACATTCCACTCGGGACTGATATTGTTAAATAGAATTAAAGGGCTTGCCAGTGCAGATCGTATGCGGTTGCGTGAGTCTTTTATCAGCGCACGTTTGCCTGAAGTGAGAGGTGAGTGAGAGAGAGAGAAAGAGAGAGAGAGAGAGAGAGAGAGAGAGAGAGAGAGAGAGAGGGAGAGAGGGGGGGAGCATGATCTTGGCTATCTAAACAACGGGAGACCTTTGATATTGTAGAGCCTTTGGGAAAAAGTTTGAATGTAAAATATGTCTATTATTCCCTTATGGCAAGTTGAGCGCTGTTTTGGTCGGGTCGGTTTTTTGTGTGTTTTTTTTTTCTTTTCTTTTGTTTATACTAGCAAGATCCCAGTTCTATGAACTGGAAAATGTATTAGCATTGAGGAGACTGAAGACTGCATAAAATATTGTCCTCTTTATGTATTAAAATTATGAATGATCTTGAATTCTATGCTCCAAATACATCTAAGATAGAGATTTAGAGCCTTGCTCGATAAAAAGCAAGCTCCAAATTTTGAAAACGTCAGTACAACGAAGTGAACATTTTGTGGGTTTAAACGAACTCAACTTGTTGCGGACATCACTACACCATATATAATATCTCTAGAAAAAGTCAATACAATGAATTTGACCTGAAGTACCCATCGACACAGCGACGCACACATCCAGAGTTAGGTATCGAGATTTTAGATCTCTAAACAGTGGAAGCGGCTTTGTAAACACTATGTAAGGCTCTTTGGCACACACACGACAAAGCACAAACCGCACTTCTGTTCTTGCTAACTACTCCAAATCAGTCTTGAATTCTGCTGTTCTCCAAATACATCTAGGATATGATATAGAGAAACCTATATCGATCAAGAGTCTTGCTTTATTTTTAAAAAATTGCGCACCAAATACGCACAAAATTTGGGAAAACGTCAACGCAACAAAGTAACATTTTGTGAGTTTAAACGAACTCAACGTGTTGGGGACATGACTACACCAAATGTATCTAGAAAAGGTCAATACAATGAAGTTGGCCTGAAGTATCCATCGACACTGCGAAGCACAAACATCATAACAGTTGGATATCGAGATTCTAAATCTGGAATTAGTAGAAGCAGCTGTCTCACACACACAACGAAGCACAAACTGAAGCGGAAGTATGAAATGGCAAATGACCGAGTAAAAACATCTGAGAGCTTTGATTTACTGGAAAAACCATAAAACCTGAAAAATCAAAGTGTAGTTTCCGAACTATGAAATTATGCCCACGTAACCCTTTGTGACAATTCTAAACTGAATCATATTTTTGTGTATTTTATGGGCACCTGTGTAAAAAATGTATACTGACGTCACAGATGGGCTTAGCTCCATTATAATAGGATTCATTTGTTTTTATTGATTATTATTTATTTTATTTCATACGGTTTTTTTAGGAAAGG
>NW_004797282.1:458449-460905 GCF_000002075.1 Aplysia californica | reverse complement strand
GGGGGGGATTTGTAGATTTTTCGGTGCTGTTTTTGTTGTTTGGATCATGCATTTTTTATTGGGTTGGTAACTGCTGGACGCCCCTCTTTTGTTCTTTCCCGCGTGTATTTCATATTTTTGTTGTTTTGTTTTACATCTACACTAAGTAGCCATAATCGTATTAGTGTGATATTCTTTAAGTAGATGACACTGTATCTTTAAGTTTTTCTGTTTCAATTTTTTTTCTCCGGGGAGGGGGTGTTTTTGTCTGATTAGCTGTTAGGTTAATTTATAACTCTTCTTATTCTGGATGAAGTCGTTTCTTTTTCCAACTGTTGTTTGTTCCCTCTCAGGTAAATGTGTTTGTCTGTCAGGTGGTTGTATTACTTTTAGAATTGTTTATTCGGTTGACCTTTCACTTTTTTTCTTAGTATAAAGTAGTGTGTGTGTGTGTGTGTGTGTTTGTTGTTCATCTATGTGTGTGTCGGGGGGTGGGGGGAGGAAGAAGGGATTTTCAGTTCTTTCTTTTTGAAGTGTTATACTTTGGCTTTGTATCATTTTTTTTCGGGGGGGGGGGGTTGTTTTTTTTCTTAGATCGCTTATTGGTTTTGAGGTTGGTGGTCGAGACGTGGTCGGGGGGTGGGGAGGGAAGGTGGCGGTTGGTTCTTGCAAGCAAACTGGAAACGCATAAAGTTCCGTTATACCCAGGAGTTTAGTGCAGCGCGTCTTTTAAGCCATGTTATTATTACAGTGTAAGTAGAAGACGAGATGTACGTTTTACATACAACTTTCACACAACTTTCACAGAGTTAATCACCGGCGCGGCCGTGATAAAGCGCGCGTTTCATCCGCATGCACGCCTGCAAACTTCCAGCTGCCGCCTAGGACCTGATTATAATTCATGTGAAAGACGAAAGACGAAAATGTCTGTTACACGAGCTTGTTTGTTTAATTTTTTCTTTTTTTTCCCTCCGCTGTTATATTCTAAAAAGAGCGTTTCGTGTTTTCATGTTTTGTCGAGCGAGAGTTTTATAAAGGCCGGAAGGGTTTGTGGATCTTTTGATACCCCTGTTTCTCCAGAATGTTTTTGTTTCGCAAAAATCTTGTTTTCTTGTTCTTATCATTTTTAGTTGTTTTTTTAGTTGCACCAAATCTATTAAAAAACAACAACCCAGAACAGAACCGCAAGAAACATGAAATGGGAAACTGGGGTTAGAATCCGGGCTAAGATTCCATTTGATTATATCTCTTTATTTATACATTGTAGCGTCTTTTATGTGGCATGTTTTATTGCAGACAAAATAGCTCTAATCTGTGTTTGTTAAGGCTGAACGCTAGTCTTGTTCCTGTGTTTTTCTTCTGGGTTGCGAGATGACATTTTTGCTTGGTTTAGCATGTGCGTCGATTATGTACAGGTAATATTATAATAATGTCCTATTTTCTATGTAAAGCGTTATTGTATTCGGCAGAATTTTGTTTTTCTTTGGAAAAAAATTTTTTTAATAGCTTTTAAAATGGAAAACATTAGCTGCATTTGTATTGTGAATGTCGCGGCTTATCTTATGATAGATTCTAGCGATTGCAGTTCGATTAATAAAATAATATCTTGTGACTGTTGAGTTGGAAAAAGTACATTTCGACACCCATTATTAGAAATATATCGAAAAGCGTTAATGACGTCCCTGAGACCTACAATGGCCGCCACAGAGAACGGAGACGCCCAAATATCCGAACTAGGTCAAGCAAGTTGTTATTGGAGAACTAAAATTTACTTTAACCATTGATTTGACCGCAATGAAATCTTGGGAAAGGGAATTATTCTTCCTTAGGTGTAAGCTGATACTCTGACTTCTCATCGTGTAAGGACATTGCTTTCTTCCAAAAGTTCACCGACGGCGTTCATTTCGCTCGGCCTGAGCTCGTTCTGTTTACAAGGAATCACTCGCTATCCCTTGGGTTTTTCAAAGACACCTGACTGGAAATGTTCGTTTCGCGAATCCCACCCTCTATTTAGATCTAAATAGCGCTTCGTGTATGTCAAGTTTCGCACTTCATGGTGTTAATCGCCATGAAATAAAAAGCTCTCAGTTTGCCTCACCTGTTCAGAACACTCAATCCGAGTTCGCCTGCTAAATATTTCTCGAAAACTGTAATACCCGTGTTTTTGTTCTTTCTTTCTTTCGTTCTTTCTTTCTTTCTTTCTTTCTTTCTTTCTTTCTTTCTTTCTTTCTTTCTTTCTTTAAAAAAATATTCTTTTCTCAGCTAGATTGTATGAGTCTGTACACCTTACGGAGGTGTCATCCGTCTGACGTGCGTCAGAAGTCATATGAAAAGTCGTCCGACGTTTTAACGAATACAGTAAGGAGGAGCCTGTTTCATAGGCATGCCAATCACAGAGTTCTTTCTATAGGTGGGGAACTGGGGGGCTTAGGTCTGCTTTTCTTTTCTTTTTCTTTCTTTTTTTTGGGGGGGGGGGT
>NW_004797282.1:456336-458181 GCF_000002075.1 Aplysia californica | reverse complement strand
CTGGTTAGACAGTCGTGTATACAATTAGGTACCGAGTAGTAGTGATATTAGAAGTGAGATGAGGGGGAGGAGGAGGAGGAGGAGAAGGAGGAGAAAAAGAAGAAGAAGAAGAAGAAGAAGAAGAAGAAGAAGGAGACGGAGCAGAAAAAGAAGAAGAAGAAGAGAATAAACAAGAGAGAGAAAGAGAAACAGAAGGAAAGAAGAAAGGAAAGGAGATGTATGATGTGAAAAAAGAGACATGGGAATGAAAGAGAAGATGAACGTGACAAGAGAAAGAAGAAAACAAAAGAAAGGGGGGAGGTGGTGGCACAAAGACCAAAATTAATTTTTTTTTATAAACAAGCACTCAGTCTACCTAAAACAAGAAAAAGCACAAATGGAAGCAGTGAACGATTAGGAAGTGCGCGAAAGAAATCGTAACTGAAATCTTTGCGCAAGTCGTTGAAATTATCATCCCTCACGCAAAACTGTATCGAGAAGATTTAGTGGTTTTGCGAAAAAACTCTTCGGTTCTGATAAAATTGGCGATCTTTTAAACATCCAGCTATGACACCAGTTTTGTGGAATTAATATTACCGTTCACACGAATTACCGACCGTTTAAACATCCAACTGTGACAGTAGTTCTGACTGACCTGGCCCTTTTCAGCATTTTCGTGAAGGTGTGACGAAAGGAGAACAATGTGTTTGAAAGGAATGGCGTCATCACGCCCCAGCTATACACTGTTGCCCACGCAGTGTCTCAATTTTTTTTAAATATATTTTTTTGCAGTTTGTTTGATTTTTTTTTTTTTTTTCAAATTCTTGATTCAGACTAGACGGAATTCATACATTTTGTACATTGTTCTATGTACCCGTGTCTGTGAGTAGAGGTCAGGCTGTTCGCTGTCGCGCGCAGAATTCATGGGTTCATTTCCCGAGTGGGGAGAATTATTATTGTCGAATATCTCCCGGGTTTTTTCTGTTGAGACGTTGTATTCCTCTCAGCCCGAGCTAGGTAAATGACCGTAGTTGTGTCGATGGGGGCGTACAACTTCTGCGGTTACTGTTATATGACGTGGTTGCTGACATTTGTACAAGGAATGACGAGTGGGTGGTTGGCTTGTACTCAGATGTGGTATACTCCTTCTTTCCTGTCAACATCTATCGCCCTTGTCTCTCCTCTTTATTTTGTGTTTGTTACTCTCTTGGGACACCCCTAATCTTCGGCGTTTGTATGACCCTATTGTGTTGTTAGTGCTGTAAAACTCTTACTCAAACTAAAACTAAAGAATAGCATGGTGATTCAGTTTGATTCTGGCCTGAGTCTGATTTAGACCATTATTGCAGCGCTTTGACGATATATACACACAGGATTTGACGTACATGGACAAGTTGGTATGCTTTGGCTCGTGATAATTTTAAAGTATATTTTTAGACATTTTCATTTGTTACTTGTTTTTAGTGAGGGTGGAGGGATTGGTGGGGGTTAGGTTTAAACAGACTTAATTACATGATAGCAGGTGTATCCGCCCTGGCTCCCCGTAAGGTTGGCATTGTCTTATCTGAGACCCTGGTGCTAAATACATGTAGACTTTCGTGTCATACTAACAACTTTTTCAACCGAGCATTGAACTGACGGCTGTTGGTGACTTGACGACGCCGTTGGTATATTTTACTTCTTTTTCCTCTAGTGTTCTTCTCTGTCTGTTCATGAAATGACCATCACCATGTCGACGTGCTTCTTTTTCCTCTAGTGTTCTTCTCTGTCTGTTCATGAAATGACCATCATCATGTCGACGTGCTTCTTTTTCCTCTAGTGTTCCTCTCTGCCTGTTCTTGAAATGACCATCATCATGTCGACATG
>NW_004797282.1:455142-455988 GCF_000002075.1 Aplysia californica | reverse complement strand
CCCCCCCCCCCCCCCCCAAACAACACAAAACCACTGGTTGATGAGCACCGTGTCATTCATTTGAAATTGTTGATGTTTTAACCCTCATCGATACAGTTTTAGTTTAGATTATTTTAGAAGAAGGCTGTCTATCAGGACCAAACCGAGCTGGAGAGGACACAATTCCACTGTGGGTAGTTGGCGGGTGCTCTGGTGTGGTTTGCTCCTTCTTTCCTATCAAATAACTATTGTCTTTATCTCTCCTCCTTCTTTTTTGTTTGTTACTCTCTTGTAACACCTCTAATCTTCGGCACTTTTATGACAATTCCACAACTGACTGACGGTGATACTCCTCGATAAAAAAGACTTCCCTTTACGAAAATTGAACTCGCGTCTTCTGCGTGCGACGGCAAAGAGACTAACCCCTGCACCACAGACCCCAGTTTTCACGTGCGGTATTGTTTTCTGACAAAACTAAAGGCAAAGGAGGAAGGGGTAGGCCCAGAGCAACCTACTTAAAGAACGTAAACAGATGGGAAACGAGGAAAGATCAGGGTTACGTAGCTTTTGTAAGAGCATCCGAGCAAAGGAATGAATGGAGAACCATGATCGCCGATGTCTGTCGCAGATCTGACACTTGATGATGATGTATTGTTTTCTCTATGTTCACAGAGACACGGGGTCCGGATGATACGCCCAACGCCTTCCAGGATGTGGATTTCTCAGAACTCGATGGGTGAGTACATTTTTCTGATATTTCAACAGTTCGAGCCTTGTCCTTCTGTTAGTCTATTGTTGTTGTGGTTGGAGGGTGCTGCTAACTGGTAGAATGTACTTCTTCTCTCTCTCTCTCTCTCTCTCTCTCTC
>NW_004797282.1:453780-455042 GCF_000002075.1 Aplysia californica | reverse complement strand
CTTTCTCTCTCAGTTGTTTCTGTCTTTCTGTCTCAGTTGTTTCTGTCTTTCTCTCTCAGTTGTTTCTGTCTTTCTCTCTCAGTTGTTTCTGTCTTTCTGTCTCAGTTGTTTCTGTCTTTCTCTCTCAGTTGTTTCTGTCTTTCTCTCTCAGTTGTTTCTGTCTTTCTGTCTCAGTTGTTTCTGTCGTTCTGTCTGGTTTTTCCCCGGCTATACATGGTCATCATTCTTTTGATGCTCTTCTCTTTACGCAAAATGAAGAAAAGAAATTGGTATTTACCTACAGCTGTCTCTCGGCCTGGTCTGAAGGTGATGAATCCGGCCATTTATCGGACATTCATAAGCCTTAACACGCGTTTTCTACGGGTTCCAAATTCTTTTCTCAATCTTGTCGTGAGCTCACTTTGCGCCTCGCTGGAAAGCAGTGCAGGCGATTGTGGTTCGAATCCACAATAAATGAGGCTTCTTGGAACCTGGGTTGTATTCATAGTTTTCTTCCTTGCTAACTCAAAAGGGTATAAGCGGCGGATAAAAGTAAAGCTAACTCTGAACTCCGTCATTCCAGAGACTGATGTTGAAAGATTTCTTCTCTTCATAAGATCCAGTTATATTTTGCCCCTACCCCCACCCTCTTTTCCTCTACCCTTGCCGTCAAGCATGATGCTCACTTAAATAACGTTGCATCCGCACCAGACTTTATCGATTGTGAAAACCGTGTGAGGAATCCCACGATCATGCCGATTACTGTAAAAATGAAAACGGTGTGAATTAGCAAATACGATATATAGAAGCAAGCTATTATTTGGCTTTGGACAGCGACCGGAGATCTTAATTCAAGAATAACAGCTTAATTGTCTGGGTTGTTTCCTTGTGCCGTTTTTAAAAAAAGGCTGTTGAAGTCTCAAGAAGAAGGGCAAGGATGAAAGGGAAAAAGAGAGCGATGTGTTGTGGGTTAACGTTAAAAGAGGGCATCAACCGTTTTGAAATCTGATCCGAATTTTTCTCGAAAAAAAGATGGCGCTTGACGTTTTCGTCTGGATTTTTAGACAGCTGCAGCCTCTATATAATATAAGACGCAATGACACTCTCCTGCGGTTTAGCCTGTGCTTGGAGAGAGGCAGGCAGATTTCAGCGGGGCTTTTAACGTTGTGCAGAATGGCAACTGTTCTACCTAATGTCGCCTGTGCGTGGACAGAATTGTAGCTTCTGTTATCATGCCGCGTTGATAAACTTGCTCTTCCAAGAATAAAAAGGGGAAAAGCAAG
>NW_004797282.1:450113-451204 GCF_000002075.1 Aplysia californica | reverse complement strand
GTGTGTGTGTGTGTGTGTGTGTGTGTGTATGTTTGTGTATGTGTGTGTGTGTGTGTGTGTGTGTGTGTGTGTCTGAAGGGGATGAGTGAAAGGAAAGAAGACAAAATATATGGAATGGTATTGAGGACTCGACAACTTTCTATCTCCTCTGTGTTAGTGGAGCATCTCGGCGACTCCCTTTGTATGGTAGTGTATTCATTTAACGCTCCTTTCATCACTCAAAAGACGGCACCTCCGAATCCAACGTCGGTCTTTGATAAGATCGTGCCAAATGAGCGAAAAACGTCTATAACTGTTCCTTAAGACCGCCAAAATTCTGGAATGCTGTTGTCATCTAGATCCTAGTCCATCGTGATAGCACCTCAGCTGAAAGTGTACCTCATGACTTTTTAAAAACCTACAAATGGGACTTTTTTTTAAAGCATAGGGGCCTTTTAAAACCAATGGGGCTTTTAAACCTCATGCGGGTTTTTGAACCCATGGTACTTTTTAAATGCGGGTGGTTGGCAAGTGTTCTCGTGTGGTTACTTCCTTCTATCCTATCAAACATCTGTCGTCCTTATCTCCCCTTCTGGGTTTTTTTTCTTTCCAGTTTTTTGTGTTTTTTATAAGGGGGGGGGGGTGTTTTGTTTTGTTTTTGTTTTGTAACCCCTCAAATCATCGGCAGCATTTATACTGCCAAATCGTGTCGCATATGGCGTAAAACACTTGCTTAAAAGAAGCTTTTAAAACCAATGGGATTTTTTTTTAAAGTTCTTTGCAGCTGATTTCGAGGAGTAGCATGGCCCGTGCACAATCAGCTACGAAGTGGTCTTTTGATCTCTCAGCAACTTGTCTTTATTGCTTATATCTTAAAATAAAACGGGGCGTAGAGAGCAACATGCTTCTAGTCATGTCTAAGCAACGGCATTTGGCATTTGGCTATCGTGTGTGGGCTCTTTTAGTCTTTTCAATGAGTGTTCTGTACTCTTTTTTGTGTGTCTTTCACCGTGTCTGTCCTCTTCCTCATCACCCTTTTTTTCCTTTTTCGTTGCTAATATTTATCTTTGCCCCTGTCTGTGTCTTAGTCTCTGCCTCTTTCTCTCCCCCCC
>NW_004797282.1:446893-448714 GCF_000002075.1 Aplysia californica | reverse complement strand
GCCCCCCCCCCCCTTTTTTTTCCCTGCGTTGGAATCAAACTTATGTCTTCTGCGTGCGACAGAGAACCAGCTAACCGCTACGTCAAAGTCACCTGTAATTCCTTCTGAACCATGCATTGCTATGGATCACATTCTTTCTTTCCTCATTTATAATATGTTGACCATGTGCTGAAAAATATGGCCGTTTAAAGTGCTCTAATGCCTCCAATGTGCTCCAAACAGGGACACAGAAAAGCTGCGAAAACTGTTTTTATTTCTCGACCCGAGACTAGAGGAGAAAAAGAAACCGCCTCAAAAGTTGGTAAAGGAGGAATCTAGAAGTTTTTTACTTACGTTTCGGAATGATAATGGCGTGGAGCGACTTTGCAATGTACGTCATTTATACTTAACACAATAATATTTTGACCGTGTGCTGATAGATAAGTTTGTTTAAAGTTCTAAAGCCTCCCCTGCACTTCTAACAGGGACACACAAAAGCTTCGAAAACTCTTTCATTTCTCGACACAAGCAATACTAGGGGAGAAAGAAACAGTCTCTAAATCTGGTAAAGGAGGAATCTAGATTATTTTTTTTAACGATCGTTTCGGAATGACAATGGCGTGGAGCGACATCCAGGTTGTTCTTGCGATAAGCCCTCTCCCCCATACGGAACACATCAAACAGAGGGGAACCCTCCCAGGGAACATCTCCAGAAGCGCGGCGTTTCGCAGACGTCATGAATGCTCTTTGGTGTTGTGGCTTCTTCCCCTGGCCACGCCCACCCTTCACTTCCTGTTCGTCAACTCCTTCTTCCGCCTTCCGTCACTTCCCTCGGAAATAGCTTCCTTCGATATTCTTATCCTGTAGTGTTTTTTCTGTCTGTCTGTCTGTCTGTCTGTCTGTCTACTGGCATCGTCTATCTGTGACTGACTGTCGGTCCGCCCATCGGCATAATGTGTGTCTGTGCCTTTTTCTGTTTTGCGATCAGTGAGCCTTCATTCCTCTATCTGTTCGTCCATGGATATAGGCACAGTAACTAGTAGGACCTTTTATTTCATGCATTCGCCGCCATAGAACACAGACTTTACAAGTACAATGTGTACACACCAGCTTCGTGTAATAAGCATGCGTTCGTTTCAACGGTTCCTTCTTCCTCATTTTGTGTTGTTATTTTATTTGTTTCCTGTCTGCTCTCGCTTTCATTTTCTGTTCGTTTGCGTTTTTTGCTCGAGACTTCCTGAATTCTGAATGCTCATAATTGGCTTTTCTGTGGGCTCCTTAAGTTTTGTTCGGTAGAAACGCCATGGTTTTTCGATTTTCTGCCAGCTGAGGCCAAGCGCATGTGGTAGTCTCCTCGGCAGTATACATTCACGAATCCTATACTTCTAAATGATCATTGCATGCCAGTTTTCTCCCCGACGAGCGTTCATTTTCCTTTTCACGTTACCTTTTTCATTACTCTCTGGCCCGGCAGGTGGGCAGTCTGGCGCCTGAGACTTTCTCTTCGCCAAAATTTTGTGCAAAGCTCGCGTGTAAAGCTAATCACCGGCGGCCTCTTTTATTGTCCTCCCCTGTGGTTTGGAATACATAGTGGGAGGGGGGGGGGGATCTGGCATATCACAATGCTCGCACGGCCAATTTTTTCGTCACAGCTTTGTCTCTTCTTATGAAAAAGGGAACGGAAGTCCAGAACCCCGCAACAGAGAGAAAACGAGAAACAGAGAAAGATGATGGAGAGAGAGGGGGAGGGAGGGAGACAGAGAGGGGGGGGGACGGAAAAGAAAGAGGATGCGTAGAGAAGCGAGGGGAGAGAGAGGGAGAGAGGGAGAGAGAGAGAGAGAG
>NW_004797282.1:444788-446062 GCF_000002075.1 Aplysia californica | reverse complement strand
TACACACACACACACACACACACACAAACACACTCGCACACTTAGAAAGAGAGGGAAGAAGTTCGATTACCACTTTGGGACGACATTGTTTTTGGCGAAGGTCTCTATCCTTCAGATCGGATGGATCACTCACACTATGCCCACGTTTTTCCTGATGCGCATGTTTGTAGCAGCCCGCCCCCTTTATCACTAAATTGTCTCCACGGAGACGACTTTCCTTCGTAACATATTTGTAACACGCTAGTGTGGGATGTTAGTTTGTTTCTGGGCTGTCATTTGCACCTTTTTGTTTTTTGTTTGTCATTCCTTTGTTGTTACGGGTTCGAGGGTTCGAGCCTCAGCTCGGCCCAACGTTGTTTACTTTGGGAAAGGCACTTTACCCGAATTTCCCGCTTGGCTCGGTCCTTTTGGAGATGGAAGTTAAACTCCGAGGTCCCGCCTCTTACATAACCTAAGAGTGTTGATAGGGGCCTATACGTTCTTACTACTGACCGTCTAGATAGGGGCGTTAAACCCATACCATTTGAACATTTTCATTTCTTTGTTCTTGGGTTAGCAGGTAGTTTGCGAGCGGTTGGTGGAGGCTATGGTGTCATCTTCTCATTCTTCTTTTTGACGTACTTAAAATTTAAATCTAATAGTTTTTATCATTTTGACACTGCCCTATCAACTATCCACGCTCCATTGACTACACTCTAGCAACAGAAACAGCGACAGAACAGAACAGAAATACAACAACCAAAATCAAAAACCGTCAAATCATAAATGATCGTATGCAGTAGTTGCGAGCGCTGTAAAAACTTTTACCAAAAACAAACACCACTAACAGTTACCTCAAGAACAGCAAGCAGCATGACGAAAGTGCACAGTAAATCTGCGCCCCAGGGTTGACAAGAAGGTAAAGCAACAACAAGCATACTGTGTGCGTGAGTGACTTTTGCTGTTAACAATCAGTGTTTGTCCTCTGTGCTGATCCTTTGCTGAGACCAACAAACGTTTCAGAGAATCGATTTCATATTTTGGATAAAAAGACAGAAAGAGGCAGTGAACGGATGGTTGGCGGGTGCTTTGGTGTAGTTTGCTCCTTTTTACTATCCAACATATTAAATATATTGTCCTGAACTCTCTTCCTTCTTTTTGTGTGTTTATTGCTTTCTTGTAACGCCTCTAATTTTCGGCGCTTAAATGACCGTATTGTGTTGTGAGTGCCGAGAAACTCTTTCTATAAAACTAAAACTGACTAAAAAGCAATAAGTCTCTTTAAGGTGCCCCCC
>NW_004797282.1:441244-443361 GCF_000002075.1 Aplysia californica | reverse complement strand
GAAGCCAATACACTTCGGAAAGGTAAGAGTTCAAAAGAGGACGCCGATGCCTTTTTCTGTTTTTCTGGAATGTTGGTTGTCTGGTTTTGGAAATCTCACACTCTTTCCCCCTCCCTCCATTATTGAACGTCGTTTCGGCTGTTGTTATAAGACCGCGGCATAGAATTTACCTGTTTGTGTGAACTGCCCTCATGGAAATATGTTCCCGTGAAAAGGGGCCAGGGAAAAAATGCCGACTCAAAACACGGCATTGGCTCGAGTGAAAAGGGTTAGTGGTTCGCTGCCAGGCAATTCCACGAGAACGTTTCCTCTGCGAACTGTTAAAAACTTACGGTGTTTTGATTTTTGATTGTACATTTTTAGTTTAATCAGGAGCCCCTTTTAAAAATAGATTGGAGAGGTCATAACCTCGAGAAGGATTAATGTATAGTCAAGCAATAACGATTCCGCAGTTATGATCATTGTTCGTCTTGTATACAGTTTTAAAAAAATATTTCGAATAATAATAATAACATAAATTATGGTTTACACCACAATCAACACAATTTATAAATTGTTATAACATTTAGGAGGTGCGTTTCTCGGACCCTGTTTGTCAGTGCTAACCCAGGAGGAATGAGGTATATGGTAGTCTCAACTTATTATAATCTGAGATGGTCGAAAAAGTTCCATCATTATTTAGTAGGAATCATGCTTACGTCTTTTGCGTCCAGGGCGAACATCCTAACCACTACACCACACCACCGGTGTGCACAGTCAGACGTATGGCGTCTCTGGTGTAGTGGTTAGGCTATGTTTTGTTGTAAGGTTTTACGGCGCTCGCAACTGCATAAGGTCATATGAGCGCCAAGGGGTGGATGTCAACAGAGAAGTCCAAACGGGGAATCAGGCTTACCCTGCTCACCTCTTTAGCCGCAACAGCAAAAAGTCTGCTTCGACTATCAAGGCACCCCGGAAATAGCTGTTCACAAGAGAGTGACAAACATACAAAAGAAGTAGGGGGAAAATGACGATAGTAAGGATGGGGAAAGATAAAGCAACAGTTAGTTCCCCCTATGTTGTTCCGGCACAGTATAATGAGCATGACATTGATAAATAAGCCCATTTACTGTGCAAAAGAACGTGTAAATACCCCCCCCCCCCCAATTGGGAATGCCCTAAAGACACTTCAGTCAGTAGCACTATCCACGGGGGAGGGGGGAGGAGGTTAGGCTCCTTGCTTCGCATGCAAAAGATAATGATATGAGTCTGATTTCAATACGTGGAAGTGGGTTGAAATATGAATGAGATTTTTTTCTCTTTTCGTCAAAATATCGGGCCGTATATCGTGGAATTGCCCTTCACGAGCCATAAGTTTTTCGCGCGTTTCCAATTCCCGTCATTTCAGGCGAGCCGGCAAGTAGCCGAGAGGGTGTGGGTGGCGGAGAGACGGGAACGCCCGTTAGGAGGAATCTGGCACCCCCTCTCCTATCTTCCATCATCGTGCGTACTGAATTAGATCAAATTCTACCCCCAAGAAATGTTTAGTTTATTTTTTTCTAAAAGTGTTTTCTCTTTCTTCTCCCCAACCGTACTGTAATTCTACGCCCCCCCCCCTCCCCCAACCCCCCAAACACACATTTTTAAAACAGGCTTCTTTTCTTTCGTATCTTTTCCTTCTTTACAAAATTCCCATCCGTCTTAGCTGTCGTTCAATCAGAATAATGCATTACATAAGAAATATAAGACGTTTTCGCTCTTCTGCCCTCAAGCCCGGTTCTTAAAATAGTAGATTACAAGTGTCTAGTGTTTTCGTGGAAGTGAATGCACGCTCCGAGCGAAGGATTTCGAAAGGCAGAACACCTGTTCTATTCTTTTTTCCCACCGAAAGCAGCCAAACAATTTGATTTGTTATAGACAACACTAAGATATTTTATTTTTAAAACCGAAAGCACTAGATTACCTCGCTTCTCTGTCTATCTGTTTGTTTGTCTGTGTATATAGTATATGTCTGCTTATCTTTCTGCCTGCCCTGTCTGTCTGTCTGTCTGTCTGTCTGTCTGTCTGTCTGTCTGTTTGTCTGTCTGTCTGTCTGTCTGTCTGTCTGTCTGTCTGTCTGTATGTTTGTATGTCTGTCC
>NW_004797282.1:438216-440854 GCF_000002075.1 Aplysia californica | reverse complement strand
CTTTTGCATCCTCCCACACACACGCCCCAGACATACGCAAAACACAAACAAACAAAAATGCTTTGCAAATATCTGAACAGATATTCAAACATGACTGGGTTTTTTCTAGGTTCATTTTAGTGGAATGCTTCTTTGGCCGATCTCGGAGAGAGAGAGAGAGAGAGGGAGAGAGAGAGGGGGGGAGGGGAGGGGAAGGGAGGAGGGAGAGAGAGAACGAGGGAGAGAGAGAGCGAGAGAAGGAGAAAGAGGGAGACCGAGAGAAAGAGGAGCAGACAGGCAGAGTAAGTGAGCAAGAGAGAGAGAGATAGAGAGAGACAGAGACAGAGAGAGAGAAAGTTAGGAGAGGGGGTAAGAGAAAGAGAGAGGGCGAGAGAAAGAGAGAGGGCGAGAGAAAAAGGTTCAGTCAGTCAGAGATAGAAGGACAGAGAGAAAGAAAGGCAGAGAGAGAGAGAGAGAGACAGACAGACAGACAGACAGACAGACAGACAGACAGACAGACAGACAGACAGACAGACAGACAGACAGAGAAAGAGAGTGACAAAGAGAGAAAGTGTTGGGAGGGGAGGGGGTGAGAGAGGGGCGTATATGTGAATCACGTAAATAACAGGATAGAGTCTAACGCTTACGTCGTATTCGATGGTGGCCAGATTCATTGTTTAACACAGACCAGATTGACTGGCAATTTAAACATTTAAAACGTTGGGTGGAGCATGGCGGTTCTTCTGGATTTGTAATGTTAACAATCGGGAACATTGTTGTAGAAACAGTGGTTGAGAGTGATGGCAGGCTCCTGTCACGCGGCTGGTTATTTGCAAATTGGCAAGTTGACATTTTTGTTCATCGTTTGCGCCTTGACTTTCTTCACAGTAGTCAAAGCCTCAAACCGCTGATCGCTCTTCCCTATTGAAACAACGCTTGTTTTGTGGGTGTTCACTTTTAAGGATGCAGCCAACGCAATATATGTTGCGGCACATTTTAAATCGCCGCACAAAAATCGGGAACATGCAAATGAGTTTTCTTGTCGTTGCCTGTCATTCTAAGTGTTAGATAAAAAATAATTTTAAAAAACAGAATTGCAACACCTGTACGGACAACAAAGTTATGCTACTTTTTTTAAATTAAAGAATGTAGCGGATATATTAATCACGTTAAAGCACATTTCGAACTATCGCACACAAATCAAAAGAATGCAAATGAGTTTCCTTGTTTTTGTCTGCTTTTCTAAGTGTTAGATTAAAAACAACGGAATTGCAACTCCTGAACGAATAATAAAGTTGTGCTTCTATTTTTTAATTGCAACGGGTATATTAAATTACGCTTATTTCGAATCATCACACAGAAATCAGAAAAAATGCTATGTTAATGGTGTCTGCATTTCTAAGCGTCAGGTAAAGACAACAGAATTAGAACACCTGTTTAGATATCGAGGTTTTTTAAAAGTATGTAGCGGACACAATATATGTTGCGGCATATTTCGAGCCATCACACACAAATCATGAAAATGCAAATGAGTTTGTTGTTGCATACTTTTCTAAAATTCAGGTCAAGACAACGTAATTGCAAAAATTGGACAAATAACCAAGTTATGCTACTTTTTTAAAAAGAATGTAGCAGACATATTATATTAAAGCACATTTCGAACAATCACACACTAATTAGAAAAATGCAAATGAGTTTATTTGTTGTTGTCTGCTTTTCTAAGTGTCATGTAGAAACAATATAATTGGAAACATGTATGAACAAACAAGCTGTGTAACTTTTTCAAGAATGTAGCGGACATAATATATTATAATATCATATTGTGGCATAGATCTACTTCGAACCACCACACACAAATCGGAAACAATGCAAATTAGTTTGTTTGCTTTTGCCTGCCATTCTAAACGTCAAGTGAAATATTGGAACACCTGTACGAAGTTATGCTACTTTTTTAAAAAGAATGTAGTGGATATATTATATTATAATACGTTTCGAACAATCACACGCAAATCAGAAAAATACAAACGAGTATGCTTGTTGTTGGCTGCCTTTCTAAGTGTCAGGTCAAGATACCAGAATTGGAACACCTGTACACCTTTTTTAGGAGTGTGCCGAAATCGTAAGTCAGCAAGCGTTGACAAAGATTAGAATTAATAGAATGCGCGTCCTCGGTGACTTAAGCGCCTCTCTAACTTTAGCTCGAAGCAGGATTCCTGAGGATTAACGTCACTGTACACATAACACAGATAGTGATAGGAGTTTAATAGGACTGAGTTTGCTGAAATAGTTATGCTGTAAATGTAGCCTATAAAGATGTAGAAAGACTTCTGATACAGTTTATCAAGTGTGAATCGCACCTAATGAGGCAAAGTGATGCTCGTTATAAGCTTGTCTGTGTGATGGGGGATGTATTCAGGCGAGTGGTGAGGAAAGATAGCTCTCTTTATACGTGAAATACGGAGTTGATTTGTAACCAGTATAGATATGGAAAAAAATACATGTTTATCAAGTAAACGTTTATTAAGCCTGAATCTCCTCTGTTGTGACAGTATGTTGCTCATAATTAGCTGGCTGGCCTTTTTTTTGGTATCTTCACGTTTGGGCGTGCGTGTGTGTGTGTGTGTGTGTGTGTGTGTGTGTGTGTGTGTGTGTGTGTGTG
>NW_004797282.1:435844-437991 GCF_000002075.1 Aplysia californica | reverse complement strand
TATGTGTGTGTGTGTGTATGTGTGTGTGTATGTGTGTGATTGGGAGAGGCCCGTCTGTCTTTTCTGTCCATAAACTTTCTGATACAGTACTTTTTCTGTCCATTAACTTTCTGGTACAGTACTTTTTCTGTCCATTAACTTTCTGGTACAGTACTTTTTATTGTATTGCTATTATTTATTCTTTTTGCTCTGCACCCAGTGGCTGCATTTTTTATGACGTGCTGGACTATTAGCTAAAGAAGCCAACTGAAAGAGGAAAGCCTTGTATTAGGCCTAAAGTGACAGCGACGCTTTCTCTTACCCTTTTTGTGCAAATGTATCTGATATTACAAAACACTATATTATATTAGAACTATGCATCTTGATATATTATACAAGAGGGACGATGACTGCCTGCCATGTGGCTTTTGTTTGTTCTTGTTTATTTTTTAAATTAATTTTTATTTTTTTTTGGGGGGGTGGGAGTTGTTGGGGTTTTTTTGGCTTTGTTTGTTTTGTTTGGGAGGGTGTTGTTTTTGTTGTGTGTGTGGTTTTTTGTTTTGTTTTTTTGTGTGTTTTTTTTTAGTAGAAGAGTTCTGCGGCACTTGCAACATGATAAGGTCATATAAGTGCCAAAATTTGATGCGATGTGCACATTTCTTTGCGAAGATGGAATGCTAACGAAATAATTTTCGACATACTTAGCAGTTCCCGACGAAATTTCGTAGTCCCAGTGTATGTTGAAACCATGATGCTGTTTTTATATCCCGCGGTGAAGCGAGGTTTCGAGGATGCCTTCACCCAGATCTAGATTTATATGTTTTCTTGCTTTGAAGTAATTGCAGCTAAGACAGCGGCCGCTTCTGTAACCGTGTCTGGGAAATCTCAATCGCAGAAACATTCAATCGACTACTGAGGTTGTTGGAGGTCGCCTGTGAGTGGTCCTCCTTCTTTCTCTCCCGTTTTTTCCCGTTTTTTCTGTCTTTCCTTATGGCTTGTGTTTTTCCCTTTACCAATCAGGGGGTGTAAGCGTGCTACTGGTAGGTCCTGTGTCTTTTCTTTTCCTCTTTTGTTCCTGTCTTTTTGTTTGTCTTATTTTGTCTAGTCACAAAATGACTTTTGTTGTTTCAATATGATTCTCTTTACACAAACTCAAACTCAATATTCAGACACTGCGCTTATTTCAATGAGCGCCATCTCTTTACTTCAAACAAGACGTATGCCCCAGGACAATGCCACTGACTGAAGTGTCTTTAGGCCATTCCCAAAAGGGGGGATATTAACATCTTCGAATGCACAGTAGAATTGTAAATGGGCTGATTTATCAATGTCATGCTCATACTGTGCCGAAACAACATAGGGGGAACTGCTGTTTTTTCTTTCCTCATCCTTACTGTCGTCGTTTTCCTCTTCTTCTTTTGTACGTTTGTCACTCTCTGGTGAACTGCTATTTCCGGGGTGCCTTGATATTCGAAGCAGACTGTGTGCTGTTGAGGCTAAAGAGATGAGCAGAGAACGCCTGATTTCCCCGTTTGGACTTCTCTGTTGACATCCACCCCTTGGCGCTCATGTGACCTTAATGCAGTTGCGAGCGCCGTAAAAACCTTACTAAACAAAACTAAACTAAACCGAGACGCACGCAAGAGAGATATTCTCTCAAAGAAACGAAGTGGTCAAGTTTGCATACAAAACATCCACACAAACAAAGAAAAAAAACGTTCATACGACGAAATGCGACGTACGCACAGACAGACAAAGACACAAACTTAAACTCGCAAGAGTTCCGACTCACGCTGACTGTTAGTGGATCTCTCAAAGAGTGACGACAGGAACACGTGAGCTTTCTTTTTACAGCCAATTTGAAACATAAGCAGAAAAACAACTCCCATAAAGCATTCCACGGGAGTCTTTTTTTTCAAGAGTTTACAGCTCGGTTGTTGAACAGCTTCAATCTAAATAACACATATTGATGAACGTGTTCTTTCCCCTGGTTTGACATTTCTTACACTTCTTTCTATTTATTCTTTCTCTCTGTATCTGTGTCTCTTTGTCTCTTTGTCTGTCTATCAGTCTGTCTTTCTGTCTGTCTGTCTGTCTGTCTGTCTGTCTGTTTGTCTCTGTCTCTGTCTCTCACGCTCTCTCCTTTCTGTCTCACACACACACACACA
>NW_004797282.1:432271-433586 GCF_000002075.1 Aplysia californica | reverse complement strand
TTTTTTTTACAGCTCACCCCCAAGTCTCGAGCCTTCCGACTGATAGCTCACCCACCCATAACCTCCTACCCATCAACCCACCAAGTACCCAGTCTCCCACCCCTATCCCTCGACCCATCAACCCACCAAGTGCTAAGTCACCCGCCCCTACAGATGCAAGCGTTTAACTTATTGCAGTTAGCTTTCCACGAAAGACCTTTTTGTGCAAGTTACTTTTCTGATAGATAGATAGATAGATAGATAGATAGACAAACACACAGACGAGGATGAACATACGAACACCCAGATGTATCGATACCTTGCTAGATAGAGAGTGGGTGTATGGATGGATATAGGGGCAGCCAGCTGATATTGACGGTACCCAAATAAACATAATGCTTCAAGGTGAAATCGTGTGTAGATAGAAGAGAAGGCAAGTGAATAATAAGAAAGAAAGTAAAGAAATAATAAGAACCATGTGGGTGGCTATAGATGTATACACAACAATATGTAAGAGTTGCTGTTAGCGAGGTAGAAACAATTCTGTCAGATTCAGATTCAGGCCCATGTTTTGTCTGATCTGAAACTGTAGAAACGATATTTACCTATCGTTCTAATATTCAGCCCTCAACGGCAATTCGTCTTAATTAAAGACAGGAACGTATAATTTTTAAAAATGCTCTGAGTTTTCCATTGTTTACTCGTACAATTTTGTTTCACCATTTTTCAATTCTCTTCGTTAAACGTGTGCATTAAATGCCTGCATGTGAGCAATGATTAAAGTTCTCAGGGTCTGCTTTTGATCTATTCTGGCGCTTCCCTTTTTATTGCCAATTAGGTTGGCAATATTTTCGTTTACTCTTTTATCTCGCATCAATTTTTTGCGCGTTTTAGATTGATGTTGATGAAAAGGAACTGAATTCACATGCTACTAACATGATTGTTTCGGTGGTTTTATTCTGCAAAAGCTCTCGGGGAGAATCTAATGCCAGCTCTGAGGCGATTAAAATTGTTTATTGTCGTTTGAAATTTAAGAGTGCTGCCGCTTACATAAAACTCCATGTCGATGAAAAGAGACTCTTGTGATTTTAATTGCTGGCGTCATATTATCAGGCTCATTAATTGTGATTTTCCGCTATCTCTGTACCCTACCCACCACAATGTTTTAACATTCGAATTGGAAATACACTTGATTTCTTCGGGTTTTTATTTGTGTGTGGTTTTTGTTTCTGTTTGTTTTGTTGTTTTCTTTTTTGTTTTGTTTTGTGTTTGTTTTGTTTTGTTTGTTTATTTGTTTTTGGGGTGGGGGTTGGGTGTAGGTTGTTTGTTTGGTTAT
>NW_004797282.1:429772-430878 GCF_000002075.1 Aplysia californica | reverse complement strand
TCTTTCTCTCTCTCTCTCTCTCTCTCTCTCTCTCTCTCTTTAATCCAGTGTTTGTGTGTGTTTGTGAGGAGTGAAAAGGGGGTGGGCGGTAGATCCTTTAAAAAATGAAACATTATATACACACACACGCACGCACACGCACGCACACACAGATACATACACACACACGCATACACGCACACTCACCCACTCACTCACTCACTCACAAGATGGTTAAATAGATAGAGAAATATACTATTATAGATATGTATATTATGTATAATATATATATATAATTTATACATGTATAATTTGTAAATGGTGAGAGCAACGATAAAGCACATTCAAAGGTCCATTGAAAAGTGGGTTATGCATGGGAACTGCGTAATGCATGTCCTTGAGGAGTGTTGAAGAACGGAGGGCTTTTTTGTACTTTGTTATCTTTGTTGTTGTTGTTGTTATTGTTGTCATTGCTTCTGTTATTAGTATGGTGTTGTTTTCTCTGAAAATCCCATGGATTTCCAACCAATGTTGCTCGACTCGTACATATTCACTTCATAGACAAGAAAAAGGCATATTCGTCGATGTAGTTTTTGCCTCCTCAGGGACGTGTCACAGGCTGTGTTAAATGCGGGCTCTCCCTCCATAAATATTTCAACGTCTCTAGATGAAAGCTGAAGAGACCACGCTCTGATTGCGTTTGTTAGAAAATACTCGACTGTCTCTATTTCTCTCTCTCTCTCTCTCTCTCTCTCTCTCTCTCTCTCTCTCTCTCTCATTCGGTTTGGCAGCTTTGTTGGGTGAAGCTCCACGGGTCTTTTTGTGGGCATCTTATCTGATAGCAGTTAACATGCAAATTGTTCGTTTATGTTGTTTTGTCTGCGCTACGGCCCGGTGGCTCCGTAAAGATAATAAAGTCCGATCTTTCCGTTTATTTGACCCAGAAAATCTCAAAACGGGCTGATTCTGCCCAGTAATAAGGGGTTTAACAACAACAAAAAATCTGCGGGAGAAAGAAAACTTCTGATATTGATTTCTTTGATAGTTCTTTTCTGAAAGAGAATGGTGATGATGGGATCTCATTTGTGATTAAGACGGAGTCCAGTGGGGAAGGGGGGTTTGGAGGG
>NW_004797282.1:426352-428030 GCF_000002075.1 Aplysia californica | reverse complement strand
TCTCTCTCTCTCTCTCTCTCTCTCTCTCTTATTATACTTCTCAGCTTGTTGGGTCTTGTACGTCAAAGAGCTGTCTTCGTGCACACTGGACAAAAGAAGAGACGATGCTCTTCAATGTGCAGTAAGAAGATTTTGACACGAATGCGTCATTTTCAACCGCAGGAACAATTTCCATTGAACTTGTTATAATATTGTTGTTGAAGATAGACGACCATCTTCAGGAGCTCATATCTTCAATAAGCTTTAAGAAGATTTTGATACAAATGCGTCTATTTCAACCGCAGGAACAATTTCCATTGAACATGTTATAATATTGTTGTTGAAAATTTGAACACTTGCCGCATCATAATAATAACCCTCTGGTATTTTCAGAAGCCGCGTCTCTTAATTTAGACTGGCATTCACAACAACATGTTGCATTTCGTTGACTTGTAGGAAGGTCATTGTTTTGAATCCGTCTGATATTTCCGTCCGTCGTCTCGTCGCTATTTCCAAATACAAGTCGATAACTATTGTGTCGATGCGAATGCTCTTTCTTTTTTTTTGACGTTCATAAATAGCTTCTAAAGAGTATGTTTAAATGTTGCAATGTTTGTCTTTTACGTCAGAAGAGTCTTGAATGCCTTTGTCAACGCAGTGCGAAAGAAAAAAAATGACCCTCTTGAATGTTCTAATAAAGATTTTTGTGTAAAAGAGAGTAAAAAACGTCGTTTTCAGTTACGGAAGCAACATACCTGCTGATTCGCGGAGACAGCAACGTTGGAAATGGAAGCTCTTTAAAGTGGAGTATTATATGTGTCTCTGTTATTGGTAAGAGTTTTACTGCGCTCGCAACTGCATAAGGTCGTACGAGCATCGTAAAAGTTGATTGTTTTCACGTTAGTTCACAGCACGGGTTGATTTTACTATATTGGCTGACGTTAAAGATTCGTGGTAGAAATTCAATTGTTAAAATAGCTATTTATATCTTTAAAATATCACTATCTGCATTTTTATGCGCCTCTGTATGAGTAGCCAAGTGGCTTTTGCGGCCGATTGGTTAAGCTACGGAATTGTAATCTTGAGATTGTGGGTTCGGGGATTCGAGACTCTGCTCGGTCCGACGTTATGTCCAGGGGAAAGGTACTTTGCACAAGTTATAGCACAGTCTGTCTCTATCCTATCGGAGATGGACGTTACGTCTGGAGGTCCTGACTGTCATTTTAATAATTTTACAGTGTTGCAAGTGGTGTTATAACCCCCCCCCAGTGTTTGCATTTCATCCATGTTATGATTCGATGATTTCTATATATCAGAAAAATGTTCAGATTAGATCCAAATGACAAGAGGTTTATCTCTGCCTTTTCGAGTCTTTAGGAGCTAATATCTTCAAAGGTATTCCGAGATGTTCTTGTTGGGGTCGCGGCTTGTTGGACTATCAAGTCTGTCAGATTTCTACACCATGACCTGATCTTTATTCTTTACACTCTACACCGCCGCGGGCCTTCTGATAGCTAGAGAAAGATGGGGGAAAGGAGAGGGAGCGAGAGGGGGAGGGAGAGAGAGACGAGAGAGAGGGGGTAGAGAGAGAAAGAGAGAGAAATAGAAAGAGACAGGGGGACGAGAGAGAAAGAAAGAAAGAGAGAGAGAGAGGGAGAGAGAGACACACAGAGAGAGAGAGAGAGAGGGAGAGAGAGAG
>NW_004797282.1:421009-422297 GCF_000002075.1 Aplysia californica | reverse complement strand
CTCCAACCGATTTATTTGCTTGGTCTTGAGGCACAAAGCATTTTGATTGGTCTATCTCCGTCGGAGACGTCTCCGAATAGATACTGCGGAAGAAGAAAGCCGAGTTGCAACAACAGCCACTTACTTAATGCTGGTTGTGGGGGACAGTGAATCGGAAGATCCCACTCTCTTCCAGTGGCTTTAATCGTGTTTACAAAACAAACCAGAAGCCGTTTGGAGGCTGTGGAGAGAGAATTCTCCCGCGCGTAAAGCCTTTTCTGTTATCTGCCTTTTCAAAGCAAAAATCCTCCCTTCAGAAAACATAACGAAGAAACGCCAGAAAAACTAATGGTTCTTTCCGCGCGGCGTATTATTATGGTTTCGCTTTTTTCTACTTAATGAGTTTATAATGTTCATGCATGAGCACCCCCCGGCAAGGAATTTTTCCCTGATTACTTTTCATTGATCCACAGCTCGAAGCAAACATAACGCCTTTGTGGCATGGCTTAAGGTATGATTTAATTAAATTTTACTTTAGAAGTATAAGGGGACGTCCTGTGAGCTTGTCTTCTTTCAACTAGTGAAAGCTGGGGGCTGAATTGTGAGTGCCGGGACTGTCTTAGTCTTCGCCGTTCTCTGACTCATTCTATAAAATCCATATTTGTTTTTCTTTCAAAAGGGAATTATATGGATGGCGATGCAAAATTGGAAGATGTGAATAATATGAACTTCGAAGCTTTACGATTACATCTCTTTATAAATTGTCTTTGCGGTTGGGGTTTGGGAGATTTTGTAGAAATTGTTTACCTCCACGGCAGTTTTAGATTCCGTAGATATTCGGTTCGAGATACAACAGATTGATATTTCCAACACACCTGTTACTGGCTTTTCTTAACACGTCATTCATATAGATTAATCATCCGCTTTTTTCATACTGAGATATTGTTTTATATTCCGTTCTATTTCTGTTTATTTACTCACGTCTTCGCGAGTGATTTGGAAGACGCCACTTTTCTCCCCTATCTGTTATTTCTGTGTCTTGCGTTTCCCCAGCTCTAAATGACTACTTTTATGTCGATGTGCTTCTCTTTACTCAGACAAACAAAATTCAGAATGTAACACCGACGCCAGTCGGTTTTTGAATGACGGAATGTATTTGAAAAGTGATTTTTGACGACAGTTCTCAAGAGTTGAACGAAGCTATATCATTTCTTTTTGTACGCTTCCCATAGCAAATATCTATTTCAGTTTCACCTTATGGTGGAAGATGCAACTTGGGAAAAGATGCACCAAAGTATACCCTGACCCC
>NW_004797282.1:418772-419984 GCF_000002075.1 Aplysia californica | reverse complement strand
ATCTATCTACCTACCTATCTATCTATCTATCTATCTATCTATCTATCTATCTATCAGTCTGCGTGTCTGTCTGTCAGTCTGTCTATCTATCACTTATAGCCTGATCAATCTCCGCACCTCTACTTCTGGCCAAGTCTTTCTGTCTGTCTATCCATCATCACATACTTCACGTCTCTTTTTTTTTATACATCCACCTCCTCAGCAGGTGCCAGCAGGAGTACGCTTGATGAGGTGTCTTTGCATCCCTCAACTATTTATTCATTAGGCCTGTTTATCCCTTCCTTCGCAATCTTTTTCCTACATCAAGAGTGGCTGGCAACTTGCGCGTGAATGATGGGTGAATTCTGAATTCCTTACCTCCCCAATCTCTCGTTCGGTCTTGTATTCCGGGCTCCGGGCTCTGTCGCCTTCGGGAAAGTGGCAAAAAGTCGCGCGCGTACAATTACCCCAAGATAAACGAATTTTGTTTTTGTTTGTCTTTTCTTTTTTTTTTTTTCTTTTCTTGCCGTTTCATTTCCCATTCTTTGTTTCTCCTGGCTACAGAGTGTGATTGTGTTTTGAGATTATGAGACCGTTGCTGAAGACAACGGTGAGATGTGTTGTGTTTGCATGTGTGTGCATGTGTATGTGTCTGTGTGCGTGAGTATGTGTGTGTGTATGCGTGTGTGCGTGCGCATGTGTGTGTGTGTTTGTGTGCGTGCGTGTGCGTGTGTGTGCTCTCGACCGCGCGTTTTCCTCGTGTGGCTCGTCTCATAGAAGTGAGCAGTTTACCGTTGTTTACCGCAAGTCGCTCTCACTCGAACCTGCCTGCCCGCAGTTTGTAGAGAGAGTAGTTGAGCGATTTCGCCTGGTCCCCTGGAGCTCTGGTCCGGGCTCCTGATGTTTTGCTCCGGAACACCGATGTCTCTCGCTCTCAGATAAGCAAAAAGGGGGAGTGATTATGTATTTCGCTCCCGAGCGATTTGATCTGAAGCTTCTCCCTCTGCTTGCGGCGGCATTTTCATTCCCCTGACATTTTCGACACAAAAGACAGGTAGTGTTTGCGCCCTGGCCCGCCCGGGGGAATGCGGAAAGTTGAAAGTCAAGCACATGCTTTGTGGAACGTGAGGGCGTACGGGTGGGGGGGAGGGGGCATGGCTACTTGTGGGTTCGTCGGGCGGAGGAGGAAGATTGAAAGGCAGCGGTTGTAGTTGAGTAATGTGGGATGGAATA
>NW_004797282.1:413121-414656 GCF_000002075.1 Aplysia californica | reverse complement strand
ATGTAACTACAATTATAATAATAATAATAATAATAATCAAACATATAGGCAAATGATATGTTGTTTTAGTGGGTTCAAATATCTCCTCCTCTTCCTTTTGCATGTGTATAAACAATCAGCCCCGCTTTGACTCACTAGCTAAACACGCTCATATCTTTAGTGTCACTCGCAAAGTACCTGAAGAAGCATAAGATGCTCATTGTGATGATCGCAGCCTCGAGAAAAATGGGCATGCCATATGACACGTCGACGTGTGTTTTGCTTCTTTAAATGATCTCCAACAAAGAAAAACAGTACGACAAACTTGTATTTCTGGAGCCAAGATTCACCCCGGTTTCGTGTTGTTTTGTTCTTATTATGTAAGTCAACGCGAGGTGCATCGATCCATTTCATTTCTCATGACGGGACTATTCTTGTAGCATCAGAGACGTGAGATTGCCTGTCAATGAAGCTAAATGAAACCCAATTGCTCTGGAATTGATCGAACTCCAAGTTAAGCCGAGAGACCTTAAACTTAATGAAGCTTTCCCCTCTCTCTTTCCGCCATGCAAGTCCTCGGAAATGCTCGTTCATCCGTTTGATTGAGTAAAAAATTGGATCGAGTTGTCTTCCCGTTGAAGTTTATTGAGTGCTTGTCTTCGTAAACACTGGCTTCCAAACTTGTGTCCTCGAGAGTTCTATTTCAGGGTTCCAAGGAGAACAAAGGAATAAATGAAAGTCTAGTTTTTACATCAGAAAATATGTTTCGCGTACAATTTTTGCAATCGTCACCATAATAATGAACCACGCCATAATAATGGACCAGACCACAGGAATATAAAGGTTACAAACATACAAGCAAGGGTATGCGATTTTCTGAAGAATTTTATTATTATAATAAATCAAGATTTGTTTCAAAACTATGACATTTTGTGAGGAAATTCAAAGACTTCGTTAATCACTACAAACAGCAGGTGATCTGATCCTTGACATTTTAAATACCTGAACATCGAATTTATTACACAATATTTGTGTACTTTTACATTGTACTAGAAAGTACTTTGGACAGTGTTCAGCTTTTCACAAATCAATGAGCCATGCAAAATATGTTAGCGCTGTATTGTGCGGTACGAAAATCCTATAAAGTACACAAATAACCGCTGCCATGGAAGTTCTGTGTAATTAAAAACAACAAAATATACATGCTGTTCCCGGAAGATAAAACGAAATGAAATATGAACAGGAAGAAAAATGTCAAGGGGGATTACAAAATGTGCATCTTCACCGGTGAAGAGCGCATGTTTGAATCGATACCGTCAGAGAAAGACTTTGTTTTGAGACTTGCACAAAGGGTTGCTTTATCGAGCCGTGGATATCTCCATTGTTATAGTACTTGGCCGCTGGTGTTCCTCTTGAAGTAGGAGGGGAAGAGAAGAAAGAAGATGTGACAGGCAGGATTTACGATAGTTCCCACCACCCTTTGTCTGTCTTTTGTTAGTGAGTAGTGTCGTGCTTTCTTCCTAACATCCGTCCATGCTTTTGTAGGTCATGACACT
>NW_004797282.1:411622-412900 GCF_000002075.1 Aplysia californica | reverse complement strand
GGGGGGGGGGTTCTTTCTCAGGATAATCAGAAAATACTGAAACTATAAGGCATTAAATGGTTATGAATCAGGCGCAAACTTTGGTTCGATGTCCGTCTTCGATAGTACAGAGCAGAGAGTAGAGATATATGAAGACTTTTCAAACGATAGAAATTTTAACAAATGACTCTCTGGGATTCGAACTGGGTTAACACGTACCTCTGTACAGCATGGAACAAACAGAGATACCAAAAATCCCCTGATACTATAGTTCTCTCAGAGATAGGAAGGATGTAGAAAAGGGGGATTGGAGTTGTCTAGTTTTATCATACTTTTGTGTGGGAGTAAGTGGGTAAATGAGTATAGATAACAACGTGTGGACTTGAGTTTGTGTGTGTGTGTGTGTGTGTCTGTGTGTGTGCGTGCGTGTGTGTAGTGTGTGTGTGTGTGTGTGTATGTGTGTGTGTGCGTGTGTGTGTGTGTGTGTGCGCGCGAGCACTCGTTTGCATAATGGGTTGTGTTTATGAAAAAAAGAAAGAGCAAGAGACACGCATAGAAAGAGAGGGAGAGAGAGAGGGGAGGGGGAAGAAAGAAAGAAAGAAGGAAAAAAGTAAGAAGGAAAGAAAGGAAGAGCGTGGAAGTGTGTGTTACTCAAGCCCGTATTGCTGTAGCATTCGAAAACATCAAATTTTACCAAACGAGACTACCCTTCTCCTTCCGAGACCTAACGTTGACAACACACTCTTTGGAACTTTACAGCAACTGCAGCAAACCTGCACTTATCACTACATGGCATTGGACTGAAGGCCAGAGCCCAACTGTTGCTGGATCGATAACAACAACAACAACAAAAACAACAACAACAACTGCCAAACGAGACCAGTACCCTGTGCCAGTACCAGTACTCCTTGTACATACAGTTTAGACGTTCAATCTAGCTTTCTGTATTTCACCATTTTCATGATTTTGTTTTCTTCTGTTTCCCTTCACAGCGTGTTGTGTGTTGGAGGGGACGGTCACTACTCCAAGGTGGTCACGGCGCTAGTGGACAAGCACCAGGAGTCTGTGGGGGCCGATGTCAAAGACCCGGATGCTGAACTGCGACCTCTGCCTTTCCCTGTCGGGGTCATCCCTGGGGGGTCGGGCAACTACATCCCCTTCTACCTCCACGGGAGCCGAGACCCCCTCACGGCCGCCATTAAAGTGGTTCTAGGTAGGTCGTCGTCGTATATATAATATATATTGCCAGACTTGTACGTGGGATAAACATTCGCTAAGTGTTCCTTACAGTGGGGTAAA
>NW_004797282.1:408510-410255 GCF_000002075.1 Aplysia californica | reverse complement strand
CACACACACACACACACACACACACACACACACACACACACACACACACACACACACACACACACACACACACACACACACACACCCACACCACACCACAGATCACACCCCGTGGTGACCCCGCCTCTGAGTCACTGCCACCTGAGAGTTGTGTGAAGCAGAGACAGAAGGACAGACAACATCCACATGATGTTACCCCTCCCCTTTGTTGCTCTGGGAGCTCAAGAATTTGAGTTAAAAGAGAAGCATACCAACTGACACTATGATATTCAGTTGATGCTGAAAGAGAGGGGGAAAAACCCCACAAACACAGCTGTTTGTAGCAGAATATTAGAAAAGGTGGGCGAAAAGACCCCTGTTGTGAACTTAAGTGCTCTTTTCAGAACTTACTCGACCCATTATGCACATTTGGATTTTCTACTCTCAGTGGGCCACATTTGGGTCGCCGTGACGTCATGCGCGAAAGACACTTTTACGGGTCGAAATTTTACTTTTATCTTCTCGCGAAACATCCTAAATGCCCACTTGACGAAAGAAAGAGAATAAGAGATACGTTTTTTATTACAAGGACGGAATGAAAAGCGCGAATTTCATAGATTACAAGTGCGAAAAGACGAGCTCTGAAAGGAATGCAAATTAAGTCTTCATAAACGACAAATTGGTGAGAGGATGGAAGAGAGATGTACAAAGTCCTTTAGAAATACAAAAGTTTAAGGCGTGCATTTACGCCACAATCCACCCCAAAAAAGTGTGACACTACGCGCAAAGCTCAAAGCAACATTATGTTGGCTCGTGTGATTTATGTTTACGCGCTGGTAGAGGCAGAAAAGCTAACAAAAATTGCTTTCCACCACAGAAGAATGGAGAACACGACTCCATTCATCCCCATGGAGAGATTACTCTTACGGTGGTTTGCTCTTTATTTATATCGCTCAGATTGGCGTATTATTCACCGACTGCGAGCACAAAAATGGATTGAATGAAAGTGAGAAGGGCAGAGAGGGAAAAAGCTATGAGTGGAACAGAAATGCGGGTGTGCAGAACGAATGTAAAGAATGAATGTAAAGGAAGAAAAACAACACGAACGAGAAGGGGAGGAGAAAGAGGAGGAGGAGAAGGCGGAGGAAGAAAAAAAGAAGAACAAGAACAAGAAGAAGAACAACAACAAGAACAAGAAGAAGAACAAGAAGAAGAACTTGAAGAAGAAAGAGAACAAGAACAAGAAGAAGAACTTGAAGAAGAAAGAGAACAAGAACAAGAAGAAGAAGAACAACAACAAGAAGAAGAAGAACTTGAAGAAGAACAAGAAGAAGAAAGAGAACAAGAACAAGAAGGAGAACAAGAAGAACAAGTCGAATCCTGCAAGCAACCTTCAACCTTTCCTTCCCATCTACGAAAACAAAATGGCTGCGTGCGCTCACATCTGCAGGGCTGCTCATTCCCCTCGCTGTCGTCTGTAGGTCAAAGGCGGGCCAGGTCTGCTATATGTCACATAATCTCCACGCCAAAATTGTTTACGTTTCTCCCCCGTCTTATCTTCTCCTGCCGGGCTGCGTATGAAAGGGCGCTATCTGCAGCCCACGGAACCCTGCGACGTAAAATAATATCCCATCCCAAAAGCACGGCGAATGTTGTTGATATTTTGCAGATGGGTGTGATGTTTGGGTATATGTCAGATGGACGTGGGGTGCTTAGTGGAACCCCGCTGCTATAAATTTCACTCACTTACTGGAAGAGGCCGGGGT
>NW_004797282.1:405692-407684 GCF_000002075.1 Aplysia californica | reverse complement strand
GTGTGTGTGTGTGTGTGTGTGTGTGAGCGTGTATTTGTGTGTGCGTGTGTGTGTGTGTATTTCTATCTAATTGGGTGTCCATGTTTTTCTATATACCCTGAATGTGTGCCTAGAGTCTATGTGAGGTTTTTTTTCTAACTGTGTGCGTATGAAAATCTGTCAGACACTCGCGTTTCTTCGATGACACAAAGGTCTAGTTAATGAGCAAGATACCCTCTTCCCTCCAGTGACCTACAACTGTGAAATCAGTGAAGCGAGACCGATCGGATGAAGAAGTAGTCTCCACTAAGCAATCCGTTTTCTTTTCAGATGTTATCCCCCCTCCCTCTCATCTCCTCTCCTCTCCTCCTCTTCCTGCTCTCATGCGTTTCTTAAGCGCGTGCGTGACACAGCTCACGAATGAAAAGCAGCGAGCGGCGACCCTCGATGTCGCTACGCGGGATGGCAGGCTCGAGTGAACATGGAACAATGTACACATACCTCGCGCTCTTCCCAGATGCTAGATACTCGAATTGTCGTTGCAAAGATGACGCACTCCAAATCACGAGAAGCATGGCCGCGGGCTAAGAGCCCGCCAAATTACGCAATAATCCTGGAATTACCGGCAACCATGCCGTCTCTGATGGCCTTTTACGGGGACGCTGGCACGCCTGACACACGACAATAACGCTAGGAATTGTGGGAGAAAATGAAAATTGTAGCCCGGAGCTATTGCAATCTCGTCCTTTCTAATGGTTGATAATGTTGAAAGCGTGTTCTGTGATAATTTTAGCCATAAGAACGAATTCAGTAATTCAAACGTAATGGATCGAACTCTAAGAATGTATCGAAAGATTGAAAATCTTTGCAGAATTGAGTTAAGAGTATAACTTTGTCTCGACAGCTTGACCATATTTTCCCTGAAGGAGTCCTTTTTGGTGGGCAGAAAAGGGTAATCCAAACAAGTTGTAAAGTGATCATCACTGCCGTAGCCTTAGGACAATACGCTACTTCAGTATGCTTGGCGTTACTTAGCCCCAAGAGACCACGTGACTGACATCTGGCGGTGTTACGGTTCGGCTCTCTTCACCGTTGCTCACAAAAGACATGGGTTTAATTGCTGTGAGAATACGTCTATTTAATCAAGTATCTTTTTGTCTCACTGGCAAAATTGAAGGCAAAGGAGGCAGGGGCAACCTACTTAGGGAACCTAAACACATTGGTAACGGGGAAAGATCAGGGAAACGTAGCTTTATTAAGAGCATCCGAGCAAAGGAATGAATGGAGAACCATGATCACAGATTTTTTTGTCGCAGATCTGGCACCGGATGATGATGATGATGATCTTTGTCTTTCCCATAGGATGTTGCAACCCATTCTGCCCGGGTTGGCCTGGGAAGACAGAGTTGAAGCCGTCCACTTCATAAATGTTCTAAATTTACTCTAATGACGTTAGCATTGTATTATATTTCTTTTTGCCTTTCTCATTTGTCCGTAAGAGGTGCTTATCTCCGTATGGTCTAAATGCTTCCATAGTGATCGGAGTCAGACTCGTTGTGTCGGAATCAAAGTAGTCGGTCAAGGCATTCTTTTTATAATGAACTACCACCTCGTCATAGAACGACTTTAAAAAAGCTCAAATAGTTATGAATAAACAGAAGCACTGGTACACAATAACAGTCATCCTGCGCAGAAAAAAATGTTCGATAGGCGGACAAAAGCAACAGTGTGAAGACAAGAAAAGGACATTCCAGTGGCGCCATCCATTCAACCACTGAAAATTTCAAAGATATGGCTACTGATATGGGTGTGTGAATATATTATATTACTGGCGAATGTATGCCTTCAAAAGAGCACTTTTGCCCAGACGATCCTTTGTTGTAACAGTCTTCATTATACATGTAATTAGGTCGTTTTGGTCGTTTCGAGAACACCATGTGTACGTTTGTGTGGATGGGTTTGTTTTTGTCACAGTGCTTTGTTTTTAATAATAGTAATAATAATAATAATAAT
>NW_004797282.1:401851-403047 GCF_000002075.1 Aplysia californica | reverse complement strand
GTGGTGCTGGGGGTGGTGGTTGGGGTGTGAGCTAGAGGGGATGGGGGTCGTGGTGTTAGTGATGGAGGGGGTGGTGATGATGGAGGTCGTGGTGGTGGTGATGGTGTTGTTGTTATTGTTATTGGTGGTGATGGTAGTGACGGTGGGATGGCGGTGGAGGTGCTGTTGTTGTTTTTGGTGGTGGTATTGTTGTTGACTTTGACAGGCACTATTGATGCAGCCTGCCTTTTTAATGATCTAAATTACCTCGATTGAGGCGTTAACCCCCATCCCACCCCCGGCAGTGCTACTGACTGAATTGTCTTTAAGCCATTCGCAAAGTGGGGACATTAACATGTTCTAATGTACTGTAGACATGTAAATGGACTGATTTTTCAATGTCATTTTCAGACTGTGCCAGAACAACTTAGGGGGAACTGCTGCTTTTTCTACCCTCATCCTTACTATCGTCATGTTTTCTCTACTTTTTTTGTATTTTGTCCATCTCTTGTGAACTATTATTTCCGGGGTGCCTTAATAGTCGAAGCAGACTTTGCTCCTCGTTTTGACTTCTTTTTTTTTTGACATCCACCCCTTGGCGCTCATATGACCTTATGCAGTTGTCAGCTCCGTAAAACCTTACTAAAACCTTACTAAAACTAAAAACACTTGTAATTACATTTTCAACAAGCAAAGTGGGTTGTTCGCGGGTGCTCTAGTGTGGTTTGCTCCTTCTATCGTTCTTACTTCCCCTCCCTCTGACGTATGTCTGTTACTTTCTTGTAACACCTCCAATCTTCGACACTCATGTGATCTTTTCGTGTGCCGTAAAAAGCTTGCTAATACAAAACCCAAACAGCAAACAAAGGGACCCATCTGTTTCTCATTCCACCCATCATGTTTGGTTTTCCACAGTATGACTTCGACTTCGTGCGGACAGAGCGAACCTCCAGGTTCAGAATATCCCTGCCCAATGCCCAAACAACTACGTCTGCCACCGGAGAAACGTCATTGGAGGAGCATTTCTACCTGAACCTGGACGGAGAGGCTTTGCTCATTCACAAACCTCACTTTGACGTCAGGTGCGTGCTTTTCGTAGAAATACTGAAGAGTTTTTAAATTGCTGTGAATCGTTTTATGTCAATGCGTTTGTGTGTGTTTGTGTGTGTGTATGTGTGTGTTAGTGTGTTTGTGTGTATGTGTGTGTGTGTGTGTGT
>NW_004797282.1:396496-400766 GCF_000002075.1 Aplysia californica | reverse complement strand
TGGGGGGGGTTGGGGGGGTCTCCACTTACTTTTTTTTTTCTCATTTAGAATGGGTTTATCCAGTGCTGATTACGACGTGTTTAACGCTGTTTTGATCGCTGTTTACGATATTTCATGGCGGGTTTTTTTCTCTTGCTGTTGTGATTGTAATAGCTATTGGTGTCGTCTTCCTTTTCTGAATTGAAACGAAAGTTATATAACTCCTGTAATGTTTTCGTGTTTGCTCTATGAAATGGCCAAAAACAGGAGATAATAACGATATGCTTCAGTTAATAAAAGAGCAGGACGCCAAGCGACACCGGAGTTCGCAGGAAAATACCGCTGAAAAGCTGAGAAAAATAAAAACGCGAACACTGCACGAAATGCTTTTAATCTGCAGGGTGGTCTAAAAGTGTCCGCGTGAAAAGGAAATTAATGTTTCCATTTATATTGCCATTTCATGCAAATGACTCGATGCGTTCATGCATGTTCGGCGGGAGTGACAACTGTGGTGCATCCAATTCTGTTTTCAAATGGAAGAGAACCGTATGGGATCGTGGATGTTACGGTTTGAATGAAATCAGTTGTCCGGAAGCGTGATCATTTATTCTTCTCTGTATAGCAACTTTTGGCGCGTTATCAATTAACAACGACTGTTTTGATACGTATGAACTACACCTTTTCAAAAAGACAGTTCTATTGGATAATGGGTTTCAGCACCCTTTTGAGACTTGTCCAAGTAGTCGAGTCTAAATGGCGGTCGGGAGGAAAATCGTTTCAATCAGCGTGCAATGTCCTACCACAGTTAAACGATGCTTTTTCATAAAAATGAAGTTCCCTGCTACTCTTCAATAAGCCCTTGATAACTATGTGTTAGTGCTCGAGGTGAGCGGGTGGTTTGAGAGCGTCACTGGCAGGCCCTACTTCTTTTTTTATTCTCTCCGTTGTTTCTTTCTGTCTGCCTTACTTTTGTCCCTGCACTAAATGACCGTTTATTTGTTGATGTGCTTTTTTATACCCAAAACAGAGGCTCGAAGCCAACGGTTGTACTGCCAAACCTATCGACACTCTTGTGTTGGAAAAAACTATGATCCAAGTACATGACGAGTCCCAGAATAAGTGTCTTCAACGTTCCTGCGCCAAAACGTTACTGATCTGGACCCTATTTCCCCAGAAATCGAACCGACACCGATTGTATAATTGATCTCGTTCGCTTGAGAAGTCAAAACTGGCGTAATCATATTGGCATCTAATCAGAAAAACCCTCCCGGAGAGGCTTTTATCGTATATATTTTCTTGTCTGAAAGTTTGAACTATCCCCTAGCCTTTTCAATCAAAGGCAAACAGTGTAAACGTGAGTGCTCTGTTGTCTTATCCCTGGTTACTCTTGCAATGCTGCACACAATGTTGACCGTGGTTTGAGGGCTCAAAGTGGGTGGTTGGAGGGCGCCACCGGTAGGTCCGACTTCTTTACTTTCCCTCTGTTGTTCGTCTCACTTTTCCCAGCACTAAATCACCATTGTTGTGTCTATGTGCATCTCTTTAGTCAGACAAACAAACAAACAAACAAACAAACAAACAAACAAACAAACGAGGGCTCAACCGGCACAACCCGCAACTTCTCTTTCTTTCCCCATTTTGTATCTGTCTGTCCGTCCTATCTTGCTCGTGCCTTGCACTAAAGGCCCTCGGTCTGTTGTATCTATGTGCTTCTTTTGGCTCGAGTAAAAAACGATCTTTTTTTGTTTTTGTTTCTCAATACAGGTTACACACAGGTGTCGTTACTCTTTTCGGAACGCAGCAGCACAAGTGATGGAACAGCTGGCTCCGCGGAGGGCAGACTGGCCCCAAAATGTACCATAGTCGTTCAACTCTTTAGTAGACTCTCGGCGAATGCGATGTCGGCGGGCTGCATCGGACAAGCAAAGTTATAAATATCATGTGCCTGGTCTCTTTCTGTCCATTTCATGATGGTAAAGAGCTTTCGGCATACTTTTCAGTTAGACCCACGCGCGTACGTTGGTGTTTGTAGAAGACTTAGTTGCGTTTGGCTTATCTGGCTTACGTACGGGCACGTGATGTGGGTGGGGTGAGATAACGTACCGTACCTACCACGAGTATTGAGTTCGAAGTTTAGATGAGAATTGGCCTGTGCCAACCTTGGTGCATGGGCGGGAAAATGTTCGGGGTCTAATTTCAGCAGCTTGGCAAAAAAAGTGAAAAACAAACTATCATCCCTATCTTTTAAATGGCAAACCTCCCAAAAATTTGGGGGATTTTATGTGTTTGGTTGCTTTTTTTTTTTTTTTTTTTTTGCTAGGGTAACAAAGTACGTGCTGAAATCCAATTTGAAAATGCTTTGCCGATGAGCTTCAGTATACGCATCGTTTTCTTATTAGATAGAAGCGGAGACGTTATGGCTGTAGATTTCACTCTAGAGAGGGTATCGCTGTACTTGACAGAAATAGCCCCTGATGGCCTTGGTGTAACTTCAAGTGTTTGTTAGGTATTCCGGATTTCTGATTTTTTACTTTTGGGGGGGGAGGGGGTTTGGTTGGGGCTTTTTTTTTTTAGGAGGGGGGGTGCTTCATATAAGTTTTGTGTTGAAACAAGATGCAGGCTTATAAGACAATCTGATCCATAAATGCTGAATCCCCACACACGCACATCGCCACAGGGTCCGAATGTTCAGGATTAATTTTTCAGAGCCAGTTGGTACCTCTGATAGTTTGTAAAACTCGATAGAGTGGTACCGCTAGACTTTCTCAAAGCCAGCTCTTGCCAAAATGTCTCCCCCTCTATAAGTGCTGCCACGCTCCTTTCTGGCGTCGTGATGGTCTTCACGGGTCTCATCAAGCAGCGTAAAATTGTAGATTGTCACCCAAATGGTGCAAAAAACAAACTTATGGCCTGCTTTCCATGGTACCTCTTAGTTCCAGTTCAATCTCAATTTAAACTTTCGCTCATAAATTTTGGTACTTATGCAGACAGCAAGAAAGCAGCTTACCTGAGTGCGAAACAGTGTTGTTCACATTTATGTTTCTGTTTGTGTAAGATGGTGCGGTTTTATTGGAAGTGTGAACTGGACAAAAGTTTCAACAGGTTACTTGATTTTCTTCGGTAGATTGTACATTTTTTACTTCCCCATCAACGCAGATAGGCCTATTGATGTTCGACATCATGTAAACGTCTGAATGGAGCCGAGGGCTTGTTCGAGACTGCCATGCCTTAAGATGGAATAATCTGTTGCGTCAAGCATAATAAACTCATAATACTTAAATCTGCTTTGTGTCTGGTTGGGGAAAGGAGGGGGGGTTGTTGATGGGATGGCTGACACGAGTTGTTAAGAAGCAAAGGGAGATTGAATTGTTGTTGAAACAATGAACTGGTTGTGTACTGTACAGCCTAAGCGTATGGTGTATATTGAAATACTCTCTTGATGCTTGTGTGTGTGTGTGTGTGTGTGTGTGTGTGTGTGTGTATGTCTGTGCGTGCATGTGTGTGTGTACGTGCATGTGTGTGTGTGTGTACGTGCGTGTGTATGTTTGTGTGTGTGTGTGTGTGTGTGTCTGTGTGTGTGCTTGTTTACTTTACTGTACTGTACTTTTAGCTGTTGCAATATTGTAATTTCATGACTGTCATAAATGCGTTGGCTTTAGTCCATCCATCCGTTCATGCAAATGCATCTCCATGTTTAGTAGTTCAGAATTATCGAAAAACAGCAGGGTGCTCTCTTGGTTGAGATTTTCATAATGATAGGTACCTTGTTTCTTCCACACTATCATTATTATGTCTTCGTTTATCCTGTCTCCATGTCCTGAAAGTGCCAGAACACGTCATTAATTGCTATATTTCCCATATAATAACCAATTACTCAAGCATACAGCACGAAATAATTTTGTAATATGTGCTGTTATTTTTGTGCTTTTCTTACGTGTATGTTGTTGGGGATTTTTTAAGGGGAGGGGGGAGCAGGGGTTCTTTTGGATTTTTTATTTCTGCACATTTCTAACAAATATTACAATGTTAGTACTGCCAATCTTACATCGTATTATATCTGTCATCAAACAATGTCTCATAGCAATGACTGGAATAGAGATGGTAAAAAAACGCAAAAAATGAAACAAGCAGTAACAGTGAGTATGTGACAAAAGCTCTAGTTTAACTATAGTCAATGTTATATAACCAACTAATGCTTGTACTGTAAAGATATGATGTTTGTTTAATTTTCAGGTATGAATCTTAGCTTTTGTTTCATGTGTCTGATATACATAGGCTCATATATATATAT
>NW_004797282.1:389819-395342 GCF_000002075.1 Aplysia californica | reverse complement strand
GGTGGTGTTGAAGGATGTGTTTCAATAAGGTGTGTTGTAGTAAAGCACGGATCCAGGAGGTGTGTTACAATACAGTGTGTTGTAGTGAAGCACGGAGGGTGTGTTGAAGGGTGTGTTACAATACGGTGTTTCAATAGGGTGTGTTGTAGTGAAGCACGGCTCCAGGAGGTGTGTTACAACACGGTGTGTTACAGTGAAGCACGGAGGGTGTGTTGAAGGGTGTGTTTCAACACGGTGTGTTACAGTGAAGCATGGAAGGTGTGTTGCTCCATGGCCTGTTGTGACGCAGCTCAGAAGGTGTGTCACCACTTGGTGTGTTGTGATGTGTTATTATGTGTTCTGATGGTAGTGCTTTCCCTCTAATACATCATTGCCATGTGTACATATTTCAAAACATCTGTATAAATGCCATACTCTATGAACATATTGACAGCTGTAATGACTTTTCAAGTACATGTACATACCGAACTATGTATATTATGCTCCTTTGATGAATATTTTACTAGCATACTCGCATGTTACCTGAAGATGCAATAGTTGTTGTCATAGTTTGTTTATGTTTGATTCTACCCTTTATTTCTGTTATTATGTTATTGCCTTGTTCATAATATGTTTGGCATTGCTTCATGCATCTTTTGAACACGCCATTTATGCACCGTGCGTGTCTCTGCATTCTGCGTGTCGTAGTTCTACTGGTTTCGTTGGTTTGTTCTACATGCACTTTTGCAACTAATTCTTCTCTGTATTTTCTTGGAGATGTGCAGTCGAACTGCAGAGCGTTTCTACTTGCACAGAATATACTGTCTATAACAGAGAGTTATTATTCTATTAGTATATTTATTATAGTGGTGTATTTTGTTTTGTTTTTTTAAGAAAATGAAAGAAAAGAAAGGAAAAAACACATTAGCAAGATGTAAGCTAAAAGTATGCAAAAAGTAAAGAGTATGCAAGGGGTAAGCGAAAGGCAAGCAAGATAAAGTGAAAAGTGAGCAAGGTTTGACCAAAGTGTAAGCCAACCCAGTTGATTTGTGGAATCTGGGGTAGGTTTTAGTCTCTTTTTAGTTGTGTTGAAACCCTTGGGAGTACAACTAAATAAAAATAAACACCAAGAACATGTTAAAGATTTCTGCTCACACGAAGTTCGGGATTAGCATATGATGGACTAGATATATGCAAATATAGAAGTAAATGAAAATGTGCTTGCAAAAAAAAAAAGAAAAAAAAAAAGTTGTACAAGAGTATTCAGCAACATGAGATTAAGTAGTTTCCATACATGTTCTGGAAATTAAAGTTACGTAAATGAAATTATTCATTTTCGATTTTGGATTACTAGATCGATCAGTTGTCGAGGTGCCATATACCAATTAATTATAAGACGCAGCAAACCACGGGTTATATCCTAACCTGTCCTGAAATCCTTGTCTCGGCTTGGAAAAAGTACTGACGCCATTTGGCGTGGAGAACAAGTCCCTTACTTACAGGTGAAAGAGACTGAAGAAATAAAAACTCGTTTTAAAAAACGATGTATTATACCCCACAGGTAGGAATATTATTGCAAGTTCGGTTATACTCTCTACATAGGTAGGACCGGAAAAATGAAACCTCTGAAGTTTTGAGACAGTATTGCTCAGCTTCTTTTTCCAGTTGTTGGTTTGTGTTTTGTTTTTGTTTTGTTTGTTTTTTGTGGTGTTCTTTTGTTGTTGTTGTTGTTGTTGTTGTTGTTGTTGTTGTTGTTGTTGTTGTTGTTTTTTGGGGGTTTTAAAAATGTTTTTAGAGGCCTTTTTCTGTTATTTAGTATTAAGTTTTCCTTCTTGTTGCATAGTTGATTTGACAACGGGATACTCGTGCTGGTGTCTGCTCCGATAAAACTGCTCTTTGTCTACTTATCTGGTTAGCCAAATCGATGGCTGCTCGCTGGACTTCGATAAACGTCATTTTGCAATTAAGCGTTTGTCGGAGTCTTGTACCCGGCCATCGAAGACCGAAACTTGAATTTATACCATTAATAGTGCAAACTTGTAATAATGCAAGTCGATTGAAATATGGAAGCTACTTTATTACGCTTTTCTCCCATGTCATAAACCTGTTTTCTGATCAATTGCGAAATCCTCAAATTCACTGGCTTGTAGTTTTTGCTACACGCTGTGTTCTTACCGACTACTCAGTAGCTGTACCACGCTTTGTTTACACTGTAGTGTAGAATATGTACAGCATTCTGTTTATACAATATGTCAACTAGCTTTGCCCTGTTGCGCGAAACAGTATGAATGATGAAGACACCCAAGAAAAGGAATTAATTGGAAAGTCACGTTTCTTTCAGCACTGTGTAACCTAGTGCGGAGTTCAGCCTTCTACGTTACTTTTACGTCAGCTTCAAGTGAACCGAAATGGTTGAAATGGAGGTGAGCGGAGAGGGGGGGGGAGAAATTTTGTGCAAATATATATGAACAAAGATCAATTGACCTACTTGCAAAACGGATTTGCGCCTAATCGTCCAAGCGACATGATCTGTTATAAGCTGCGCAAAGGTCAGAAGAATGATCTGCTCTCCATATAATGTCCATTTATATCAATGGCTGTGCTTTCATTGTGTGATCTTCATTTATAGATATATGTATTGTGATCTTGCAGTTCAAGTTGGAAAGATACGTTGATCATGTCTTGTCCCTGGGGTAAGCGTAGTTGAATTTCATAGGTTATGTGTGTTAAAAGCTTTTGAACTGTTTGAATACGGTTTTTTTTATTCCTTGGGGTTTTTTTCGTTTGTTTGTCGAGTTTTTTTAAAATTTGTTTATTGTTATTGGGTTTTTTTTAAAGATTGGCTTTGATAAACACCATCTTTAGGAAGTAACTCGTCATCCAGGTGTTACTCATTGCTGGTGTTACTGTTTTCCAAATCTTCTCGGTCGAATATAATTACGACAAAAATACTCATCTGTTCTTAAAATACTGCAGTATAAGTATACTGGATGGCTGGAATCAATTTTTAAAAGTTTAGTGTCACCCTTGTGTGATAAGTTTGCTTTGTCATGGGCTGATGTTTTGTTTTGCCCAAAAGTTCAGACATCGTTGTGTCTTCACGTCTCCCATGGCTGCTTGTGTTGGACGGTGTATTGTATTGTTCTGCCTTTGCCCTGACGGTGTGTAAGAAATTTGTCTGAGGGCTCGTGTAGTTCCCATCACCTTTTCGCAATAGAATGGTATTATGCTTCCATTTCTGATTATCATTCTGTTGTAAGTATTATTATTATTATTATTATTATTATTATTATTATTATTATTATTATTATTATTATTATTATTACTATTATTATTAGCATTATATCATAGTTCCCAGACGTTTAAGCCGCGGAGGATCTCAAGGTTATTACTGTCATCAGTAGTGTCAGTTTTGATGCCGCTGATGTTATTTGTCATCAACCAGGTCGTCTCCAGAGAAAAAATGGCAAATACTAATGAGATTTTGATTTTGTGGATGCCACCCGCCTATTAAACGCCATGTACATGCAATTCAACTAAAAATAGAAAAAACAAACAAATAAATTAGCAAGAGCTGCGGGAAAAAGTTGGCAGTGTAATAAATGTGTCAAAAATCAAAAGGGCTGCTATTATCTCCAGAAACTACTCCCATCACTCTTTATGGAGAACTTCTTGCAGAAATGAATAAATTCAAGCAGTATTATTATAATATTCAAAACTGCAGACTGCCTTGACGACGTCCACTAAGGACTTACAAACACGTGACTCGCCTTTGCAAAATTAAAAACCATGTGGAAGTCGAAGATCATTTCATTGAAGACGAAATTAAAATCTATAATAGCAATGTTTTGGTCGTACTGGTGTATGGTTCAGAGGTAGGGAAAGCCAACAAAACAATTCAACGAACATTTAAAAAAGTACCCAACTAAATGTTTACGAAGAGTTTTACTAAAAAAATGGAAAGAATTTATTACAAATAATGGAGTGTTGGAAACAGCTGGAATGAGAGATATTAACACGACCATAAAAGAGAAGATGGAAATATTAAGCACATGTTCTAAGAATGCCGAAGACAAGGTTGCTCTATCAGACATGGTATTGGAAACCAACTGGAAAACGGAAGATAGGTAGACCAACTTGAAGTTACAGAGGCACAATAAGGTTTGAGACAATCACCCAGGGCCTAATGGCGTCGGTGGGCTAGTGGTTAGGCTACAGGACGCTTAATCGTGAGATTGTGGGTTCGGGGGTTCGAGACTCAGTCAGCTCTGTCCAATATTGTGTCCTTTGGGAAAGACACTTTACATGAATTTCCCGTTTGGCACGGCCGTTTCGCAGTTGGTTCGTTGCACTCGGATGTCCCGCCTCATAAATAACATAATAGTTTCGATAGGGGCATGAAACCTATACCATTTCACCATTTTTCACCCACGAGCCTGGATGGGCTGAGATTGGAGAAGGTGGCCAGAGGCTGGCAAGCGTGGCGTCGACTGCTTCCCGCTATATATGTGATGCAGCGTGGTGGAATCAGGCGCTCGTCAATTTTTGGGCATGTGGAGTTATTGGTGTCGTGATCTTAAAGCTTGTTCATTTGTCTATCTTTCGATTAAAAAAGTACCCATCTATCTTTAATAGAAGTCGAAATATTTATGATTGAAGTAAGTAGGGTAACCTGATTTCAGAGGAAAAATAAGTGAGAAAATGACCCCTAAAGCTTGGTATCTTTCAATGCGTGAGAGTCCTTGAAAACTGAAAATTTACTTTTTTTTGGTACCTTTAATCAACGTTTTTAGGGATAATCCATACAGAAATGTGTTTTTAAATTGACATAAAAGCTGCTGAGCTTAAAAACAAAAATTTGATAAAAATTGCCAAACGGGCCGAAAAATGGAAATATCTTTGACTTCATTATTTTGACGAGAGCCTGATTCCACCACGCCGCCTCACATATGCCTGACTGACGACATGTGGAGAGAGTAAATGAGTGAGTGAGGTCTTCTCTGTACTGTTCTGCATGTCGTACGCGGTGGGGGCTTCTTTAAGTAGATACTTTAGCTTAAGTGTGAGTTTTATGGCACTTGCAACACTATAGGGTCATACAAGTGCCAACGATTAGACGTGTTACAAGGGAGTAACTAACACAAAAAAGGAGGACAGATCAGGACGATAGATGTTTGATAGGAATGAAGTAGTATACCACATCAGAACAACTGCCAACCACCCGCTAAGTAGGTACGCCAACAATGCGAATTTTTTCACAGAAAAAGTGTATGCGAGAAGAGCAAAATGTCGAATTTGTCTCAAACTAGTGCATTTTAATCATAAATAGTATGGGCAAATTAAAGAAAAAGAAATTTACACATTATTTGCGCTCAAAATTTAGATAGCTCGCGAGATGAAAACTGGGACAAAAAAAGCTTTAGGAAAAGAACCTAATAAAAATGGAAACGCCACCACCACTACCATCATCATCTTCATCATCATCATCATCATCATCATCTCGAATGGAGTTATTTGGACGAGTGGAGGTGCCGCTAAGCATAT
>NW_004797282.1:367137-389719 GCF_000002075.1 Aplysia californica | reverse complement strand
ATTTTGTTATAGTTGTAATTTAAGTTTCCCTTTTTTTGCAGTTACATGTATTTTTATTATTACTGTTGTTCTTACTTTTGTTTTTATAATTACAGTTATATTGTTAATGCGATTGTTATTACTTTTTATCTGTACTCCGCTTCAGTGATGAAAACAAAAAGCCCCCCCCCCTCCCACTGATTGTATTTGGAGCGGAACTGATGCGGATTACAGTGTGAGTGGATTGTGGAAATCATAAAGCCTTTGCTCAATCGTGTGATGCTCTGTAGACCATGGATGTCTATATATCTATCAAAATGTAAATTTTCATAATACGAAAATGACACTAATTGCTGTTGTCTAAGAAATCGAAAATAGTATTCGTTGAAACAACCAATCCTCATGGTGTTTGTGTTTCTTCTGTGTTCATTGATTTGCTGAATTTGTCTTTTGTTCTGGAAGTGATAGTGAGCGAGAGGTACAGGATAGAGGGTTGGAGTGCGCCACTCGTGGATCCTACTTCTTTTTTTCCCTCTGTTGTTACCTCTGTCTGTCTGCTTTACTTTTATCCCTAGCACGAAATGGCTGTTATTGTGATGATATACTTGTCTTTACTAAAAGTAACAAACGAACTTGAGGCTGGATGGAGGTTTTGACGCTTGTTTGTTTGAAAGGTTGAGAAAGAAGGCGGGGGTAGAGATGGCGAGAGAGAGAGAGAGAGAGAGAGAGAGAGAGAGAGAGAGAGAGAGAGAGAGAGAGAGAGAGCGCGTAAGTGTATAAGTTGAATGCCCCTATCAACATTATTATGTTATGTAGGTGGGAACTCCGAATTTAACGTGTTTCCGATATTACAGGGCCAAACGGGTTTACAGCCTTGAAAATTTCACAATAACGATCCGATTTCAAGACCGCCCAGTCTGGGAATCGAACCAGGGCCATTTGCTCATTATTCCAGCACGATGCCAACAGAGCTAACGGAGCCGCCAGAGAGATAGAGGAGGGGGGAGATCATCTTCATCCAGAGCCTTGCCTACTGGCGTGGGCGATAATGGGCCTCTACTTCACTGTCTTGCCTTGCAGCGATGGTGTCTGTCGTTCTTGCTGTTCCCAGCCATGTTGTCAACTTGTCTAGTATCTTTTCCTTCTGTCTGCCTCTGCCTCTTTTTCCATCAAACTTGCCTTTTGTTACAACATTATTCTCCAATGCTTCTGTCCACATTGTGTGTCCAATGAAATGTGTCTGTCGCTTCCGTATATTCGTCATAAGCTGTCGTCAGCAATTTGCTTCAACCAAGACTTCTTCATTTGTTTTTCTAGCTGTACATGGGATGCGCAGCATGCGTCTTATGAACCACAATGAGAGATAGTATGTCTTTAACGTCCCTTTCCGCCCCATATGGATAAGAAAGAGGCTTATTTAACGGCCGTTTCCGATATGATCGAGCACAAGTGAGGAGCTTTAAGCACTCTCCCAAACAACCCCAGACCAAGAACACTCCATCTTTGAGGATTCGAACACGGACCAAGCACACCATAGCCCAGTTTTATACAAATGGTTAACTGCACTGTTAGAGAGAGAGAGAGAAAGAGAGAGTGTTTCTCTGTGTGTGTATGTGTGTGCGTGTGTGTGTGGTAAAGAGGGCGTGTGAGGATGACACAGCGAGAGAGAAAGCAAGATAGAAAACGAGAGAGGGCGAGAAAGAGAGGGAGAGAGAAAAAAAGAAAGAAAATGGGGAGGGACGAGAAAGGGGAAGAAAATTAAAGAAGCAAACCACATTTATGTACATGTATTCCCTTGTGAGAAATTTAAGTTTCTATGGTGACTGTTACGTCTTCATTCAAAGGTCACCTTAAATGTTGAACATTGAAATGTGTGAGGCGTACATAGACGTACAACGTCACAAAACATGCAATAACTAAACGCCTGGTGGCAACTGAAGCCGACCGCTCGGACAACAGAAAAACATGATAAAGTATCTTTCCTGTAACTGCCATATTCGGATATTGAACTTACAGGGGTTTTGTTTTGGTGTCGTTGTTTGTTTTGGGGTGGGGTTTTTTTTTTGGTGAGGAGCTTGTTTGATTGTTTAAATTTTTAACTTTTTTTTTTGGGGGGGGGGGTTGGTGTTTTGTTTGGTTGTTCTGAACATCTAAGCCGTCCCCATATAATGTGGGGAGAGAGAGGGGGGGGGGGTTGGGAGAGTTCTTTGTTTTAGTTGTATTTAGCATCTGCGTTTGTTGCCATTTTTTGTCTAAAAGTTGCAAAAAGATGTCACAAAAAATGGCAAAAGTTGCCATAAAAGTTGCCAATAATTTTCAAGCTTTCAACTCTCAGTGACGACGTATAACGCAACATGTTGATACAGGTAACCTACTCTAAAACACGAGAATTTCTTGTGTTCTGTTTAAACCCTATTTGTACGTCGTGTTTTACTATGGTACCCGTACGACGTGGGGAACTCTGTGCCCCCACTTTCCAAAGAGGAAATTTACTCGTTAATCCGATCCATACGCTCTGCATAGCAGTCTGTCAAAATAATTTTTTGAGAAATACTGAAAGTTTCAAAGAGATCTTTGCACTAGAAGTATTCTAAAATGTGAAGAATACAACCCCGGGGGTACAAAGTGACCCCAGGGTGTACGGAGAGGGTGAAGCATCCAGAAAACCATTTGTTGCCACTCAGAGTGTAAAAATGTGAAAAATAAAGGTTTGACAACAGAATGATATCAAAATTAGAGCAACACATAAACAACCACAAAAAATAAGGGTGTGTGTCCATCTAGTCAAAGATTGGCCGTTCTAACCTTAAACGAGTGTAATTCAAGAAAAGGTACAGGATATTACATGTAAATTATGGAATCTTATACAAGGGGCATAACATATTTATATTTTTTTAAAAGGTAGGAACATCAAATTAAATGACATTACGCTATATCTTTTTTTAATCGAAAACACACCTGAACAATAAGTTTTAAAAATTAACATACCAGCAAATTAAAACGTAACAAAGAGGGGGAAATACGAGAAAAACAACTGTATGAATAGTATTTAATGTCGGCCTACTTATATTCTCAACATGAAAATAACAAATCAACGTGGTGTCAACAAAGTGAGAAAGAGTCGAAGTAAAGCAGAAGTGACAAACTTTCTTTCTAAAAGTAGAAAGATTCAGTATCTTTTTTTAGGGGGGGGGGGGGATGGTGTTGCTTTTTTCGCTTTTTTGTACCCCGCGGTTGCGATCTTTTATTCCCCGGCGGCTTTGTTGTTGTTGTTGTTGTTGTTGGTGGTGGTGGTGGTGGTGGTGGTGGTGGGTTTTTTTGGTTGCTTTTTTTATTGGGGGGTGGGGGGTAATGCAAAAATCGTGACCGCCGCAACAAGCATGCTAGGCTTTTCTTCCAACATTTTCATTGCATGTACGTGTTGGAACAGTTTCCGTCTTTTTGTTTACTGGCGTCTGCGGTGTAGCTGCTCCGCTGTCTCAAGTAAGAGACCCGAGTTTGATTCACGAGTGGGAGAGCTGGTGTCCATGTGTTTAGGTATCCAGGTAACTAGGCACCCACCACCTAGCGAACAGTGCGTCCCGTATATGCCCCACTACCCCCTCCCCCTTTTTTAACCCCCCCCCCCCTTTAAGAAAACATTGCCAAAGGAAAGAAGAAGAATCCCACGAGGGGGGGGGGGGTTATCGGCTCATGTATCTGTCACGTCAGTGGGAACTACCATTAAGTAAGTGTACACTAAGCGAATTGTATTACAAGTTGTAGAAATCGAAATTTGGCTAATGATGACATTTGACAGTAAATTTATGAGCTCCGTGAACCATACCAAATTGATAGCCCTTTACAAATCAAAAGTTCTGAAGACAACGAATGTTAACGTCGAATGTCATCATTACCCAAGTTGCCGATTACTGCGAGTCGTTTTAAATCTATGAGTGAGCAGTGGACCATTCAACGTTGACAGCTCTTTACAATCTAGACATTCTTAACTAATTTTAATACGTCAGTGCATGTCAATCTTTTCCCAGCTTGTGTCCGTTTTTACGACCTTTAACTTTAAGAGGTACAAAATGTTATACCGCTCACCTACGTGTATTTCTAAGAGCGGCATTAGGGAATAACAGTCACTATCGGGGCGATCCTCTAAAACCCACTGGAATTATCAATTTGCGCAGTGCACATGGACGGTATCGCCTATGTTCACAACTCCGATAAGTTTACGTCATCTACATAATAATAATTGTATTCCTCTCAGCCCGGGTTGGCCCTGACAGGCAGGGTTGGAAGCCCGACTCCTATCTGATTTTGATCGTCTAAAACGTGTCGAAGGGAGCGTAAAAAACACCTACATTACTTCAGTAGAAAAAAATATCTCGATAACTAAATCCCTGCTGGCAAAGAAGCCGGAAATTATGGTCGTTGATCGTCGACAGTGGCGGTGGGTGGACCTAAATTTGTGAGGGGCTTCGGTTGCTTCCACTCCTTTACCACCAAATAGCAGGCTATTCAAACGAGGAAAGTCGCCTTTGTCTTCCATCTCTCTGTTCCAAGTTAAATTCTTCTGGACGAAAAAGTTGCCGTAAAAGTGGAATCGACGTGATTTAATTTATAACTGTTAAATCTCAGCGGCACAAGCACAAACATGCACACACCGCACTTCAAACACATTGCGTCTATGAACTGGATTAGGCCGTGTAGTCGTGGAAAGTAGAGCGCACCTAATAAAGATCCAATGAGTGCGTGGGTATCTGTGTCACTGGGGGAAAGTGTGTCGCAAACGTTCACCCCATTGTCAGGGCTAGGAGAGCGTGAGCCCTGAGTACTGTGCTATAATTTTTTCCCAGTCTTCTACCTTTTTACATGAAGAGTTTCATTACGGAAGGGGCGTGGGAATGGGCTCATCCTTTTCTGAGCCCTGAAGACATTTGATTGGCTGTTAGGTTACAATAGTCGTAAGTGGTGACTACAGTGATTGGATAAATGAGCAAGCCGCCAAATTGATCACTCTGTGTTCATTGCGGGAGATCTCAATGGTTTCAACTGCTTATTTCATTATATAAGAAACTTAAATTTACTTTGGGGTAAAAGTTGGTGGGGGTGGGGGGCTCAAGCCCGTGAGCCCTTCACTACCCACCGCCACTGGAATCGTCGATAGATCCCCTATGACCGATGGCGGTGGTTGGACTACTTTAGACTTCCTGGTGGTAGAGGCGAGCCGGAGTTGACTGATTCAGATGTCAAGACTGTCACGCTTTTTCGCCATTGGGTCTAGTGAGCTGCACATGAAAAATAGTCTCTATCCCCCCCCCCTCAAAACTAGGGCAGTGCTACTGGCTGAAGTTGTCTTTAGATCGTTCCCAAAGGGGGGGTATTAACATGTTCTTATGCACAGAAAAATTGTAAATGGGCTGATTTATCAATGTCATGCTCATACTGTGCCGAAACAACATAGGGGAAACTGCTGCTTTTTCTTTCCTTATCCTTACTATCGTAATTTTTGCTCTACTTCTTTTGTATGTTTGTACCTCTCTTGTGAACTGCTATTTCCGGGGTGCCTTGATAGTCGAAGCAGACTTTGTGCTGTTGAGGCTAGAGAGGTGAACAGAGTAAGCCTGATTTCCTGTTTGGACTTCTCTGTTGACATCCACCCCTTGGCGCTCATATGACCTTATGCAATCGCGAGAGCTGTAAAAACCTTACTAAAAGTAAACTAAAGTAGTCTCTGCGGAAGCACGCCAGTCTGTCACAGGCCCACCCCGCCTCGACATGATGAAAGTTATCACTGACACTCCCAAAAAGAGTAAATGAATGATTGATTGATTGTGTGAATTGAATTTTTCAATATTGTTTTTAACGAAAGAACATTCATTGTTGAAATTTTACAGAGCATTTTGCATGCAAAAAGGAATAAATATTGAACAACACAAGCTGAATTGACTTTTTTGGAGGGACAATCTCTAGACCACAAATTTGAAGGTGGAGAATAAAAAACTTAAGTTACAACTACAGTGTGAGAGTTGTGTAATTATGACAAAAAGGGCCTGTGACAAACTAGGCTTGAGACAAACTGTGACAAACTGAGCCTATGACAAACTGGGCCTGTAACAAACTGGGCAGCCCCCGGCTTACATCTCTGCAGCTCTGCGATGTCTCTGAACTAATTGAATATCGATTTATGAATTGTTGTTTTCTGGCTGTTTACTTTCCTGTTCTGGGTTGGGTTGTTGTAGTTGTTTTTGTTTTTGTTTTTGTTCTAGTCGCTACCTTAGAATTGCAAAGTTCTATCTGCTAAGTGACTAGGGTAGTTTTTCTAGAAATTTGACGTTAAAAAATCTTGAGTTTCTCAATATGTCAAGCTTTTTTAAAAGCATTTCTGTGGATATCTTGAGGACGACTCCGAATAACGATTTTGATAGGACAGATAGAACATTTGGTTTCTGACCTCATGGTCTTAGTAACTCAAAACGGCCAAAATTGTCAGATAGAACATTTTAATTCTAAGGCAACGTGGTGGTGACGTTCCTTTATTTTCTTTCTCATCCTGTTTTCCGAATGACGTTCCTGTTAATAATAATAAATAATAATGATAATGAAGATCATTTCTATAGCGCCCACTCCCGTGTAAACACAGCTCTAGGCGCTTTGCATAAATGCATGTACGAACAATATTCACTCACGCGACACACACACGCACATACACACTCATACACACGCACAAACACACACACATACACACACACACTGACGCACACATAACATGCACACATGTGCACACACATGTACGCCAAACACACACACACACACACACACACACACACACACGTTCTTATTCTGGGCTTAGAACATGTACGTTTAAACAACTTGCGAACCTAATGTTCTCTCATACCTTGGCACAAAAAGCAGCCAAATGTACAATTCATTACAAGACAGAAAATATAGGATAAAGAAACATTTTGACCCCCCCCCCTCCCTTCCTCACATTCTTAAGATAAGTTACAGCAGTTTTCGGGAATGACATCACGTGGATCTAAATGTGCCCCGCTGAGCACCCCTAGTGTGCCTAGTAGGTCAAGAAAGTTCTGAATGGCGTGCTTAAGTTTACTTTTACTCAAAGAAGATTATAGATTAAAGGTGCCCTCTGAAATATATGTACTTTCAACAACAAAAAAAGAATCCAAACAGCGCAACAACAAAAACTGCTTTAAAAAGCACTGCATAAGACTATATATAATCTTTAAAAATATGTCACTCAGCGTATTCAGAAACGTAGATATTTACATCAATACGAAAATGATCACATTTTCCTTTAAGCATAACAAAATGCATGCGCAATGCAAATCGCTGCGGGCAATGACGATCCTGACGATCCCATGAGGTTTGATTGACAGCTGGACACCGTCGGTAATCCCTAACGATCCCAACGGAGTCTTCGCAGATATACCTACGGGATTCGCTTGCGTCATGATATGTGTCACGACGCATTGGAAGCAGGCGCTGGTCAGTTTTGGGGGCATGTGGACTTTTTTGGTGTCGTCTTAAAGCTTGTTTATCTGGCTTGCTTTCAACGGAAAAAGATCCATCTATCTTGAATAGAATTCTTGAATAGAATTCAAGATAATTGCGACTGAGTAGGTGGGGGTCGCGATTTTAGATGTAAACTTAGCGAGAAAATGGCCGCCGACGTCTGGTGACTTCCTTAGCTTGAGAGTCCTTTGAAACTGAAAATGTACCTTGTTGGGATTGTTTTTATTCTAGCCAACACTTTCAGCAAAAACCACACAAAAGATGTGTTTTTAAATGGACAAAAAAGTGTTTAGCCAAAAAAAAAAGTTTGATGAAAATTGCCAACCGGTGGGAAATGTCGGTTTGTTAATCGATTTCAGGATTTTGACGAGCACATGATTTCACCACGATGCCTCACATAGTATGTACTGTGTGCGGGGGATGGGCCCGCAGACGTATGAAAAGTACAGGTGGCGTTGTGAGTTGGTGAGTTTTAGTTTTAGTCAAATTTACACACGATTTTTTATGAAAATATGTGTTATTAGTGAGTAACACACAACGAAAAGACGAAGGAGAGGTAAGGATGTGAGATGTTTGATTTAGGAAAGAAGGAGCGCCCGCCAGCCACCCACTTTGGTAAGTATACAACGATTTAGGACCAAAATGGCTTTTTTTTTATCAGGAGAGATTCAAGACTACAATAACTCGGAAATAGGAACAGACAACCCAGGGGGGAGCGCCGCAGCTGTCGTGAGCTGCAACCACTAGTGATGGGCATATCAGCAATATCAAATTCGATACGATATCGATATTTTTCACAAGAAATTTCGATAATTTTTATTTTTCGATATCATAGAATTATTATTGATAAATTGAAATTTGCGATCATATATATTGATATATCGATAACTATCGAGTCTGGTCGATATTTCCAGAAAATCGATGTGGCCAACACGGCTGTCTTCTATTTTTTTTATTTTTTAATCTATTTTTAAGTGCTCAAAAAAGATTTGGTACTTTATTGAGGGGGAAAACTCTCTCTCTCTCTCTCTCTCTCTCTCTCTCTCTCTCTCTCTCTCTCTCTCTCTCTCTCTCTCTCTCTCTCTCTCTCTCTCTTTCTCTTTCTCTTTCTCACACACACACACACACACACACACTCTCTCTCTCTCTCTCTCTCTCTCTCTCTCTCTCTCTCTCTCTTTTCTCTCTCTCCCTCTATCTAGCTATCTCTCTATCTATCTATCTATCTCTCTATCTATCTGTCTATGTATCTATCTATCTATCTATCTATCTATCTATCTATCTATCTATCTATCTATCTATCTATCTATCTGTCTGTCTGTCTGTCTCTTTCGCCCCACCCCCTATCTCGCTTTTTCATTCTTTCTCTGTCACTATCACTCTATTTCTTTTCTCTATGTCCCCTTCACACAATGGATGAAATGAAGTCAACATGGCTCTCTGATATAGCGTCAACGAACACTGGTGTCGCTTAAAGGACAAAACTAAAGATCAGATCAGGTCATGTTAAACAAAACACATAAAATCATGTAGATCTCTTAGATCAGATAGATACGCTAATTGTACAATGGATAAAAATGAAGTTATTGAGCAATGGTGTAACTGTTAAGTAGGTCTAACATCAGCATGACACTCTGATTTATCGAAATATCGATATTTTTCTCACTGCTTCGATACGGTATATCGATTTTTCGATTTCGACATTTCGATATGCCCACCACTAGCAGCCACCCACAATGACTAAATGGCGTTGATCTAGTTTACCCATTTTTTTTAATTCACCCAGATAATCGTGGCTTTTGTGGCACGGCCAACACAATCTAGATCACTTGGAAGGCAGGCTCCCCAAATCTCCACGTCGGAGCCAACCCGTGCTGAGTGAGTATAGTATAGTATAGTATAAGGTTTTACGGCGCTCGCAACTGGTGCTGAGTGAGATACAACATTCTTGGAGACAGACGCAAGCACTGCACAACCTCCGAATTACAAAGTTCTATCTTATATTTTTGGCTGTTTTGAGTTACTACAGCTATGAGGTCAGGAACCAAAATGTCCTATCTGCTCTATCAAAATTGCAAGATTATTTGGAGTCATTATCAAGATAGTCAAAGAATTGCATTCGAAAAATCTTGACGTGATTTGAAACTCAAAATCTTTTACGTCAAATTTTCTCCAACATGAGTAGTGAACAGATAGAACTTCATTTTTTTTTAACCCTCACAACTTCCCTATTCGGGAATTGAACTAACGTCTTGTGCATGCAGCAACAGCTAAGAATCTGACCATTACACCACAGACGCTGGTGAAATTGAATTTGCCTCTTCTTCTTCCTTTCGATCGCATCACACTTGGTGTCCAGTATCTGTCATATACTGGGCCGTACCGTCCTGTTCAGCTCTCCTTTTCTTGTAGTGTCAATGAAGTATTAAAAATGGCCAAAATATATCCACCCCTTCCCCTTTCTTTCCCCTTAAGAAAAAAGAGAAAAGGCGAAAAAAATGTGTGCTGTTTTAGCTCTTGTTTGTTTTTTTCTCATCTGTTCTAGTTATCGCGCTCATCCTTTGATTTTTGTCGTCGGAGGCATCTGAAAGTCGAAGCTATCGAGAGTTTTCTTCATAGTATTTAGTATTGCTCTGTCTGTCCTTCCGTCGAGTAGTTTTCTTGGAACAAAATGGCGGCAAACCAGTTCATTCTTTAATATTGTCAGGCCAACTTTGTCTTTGTCGTCCACTTTTTCGACTGCCTTCACTTCAACAGAGCCTGGCATCATAATGGCTTTTGGAAGGCTGTCACGCCAGGTTATATGTCCGAAGTGAGCCAAGTTCTTTCCCCTTTTATCGTAGCTAATACATGTATGTGTCACGACGTGTAGGAAGCAGGCGCTGGTCAGTTTGGGGGGCATGTGGAGTCTTTGGTGTCATCTTAAAGCTTGTTAAAGCTTGTTTATCTGTATTACTTTCAATGGAAAAATGTCCATCCATCTTAAAAAGAAGTCAAGATATTTTCGACTGAGTGGAGTGGGGGTCGCTTGGAGGTAAAGTTAGCCAGAAAATGGCCGCCGAAATAAGGTGGCTTCCATAGCTTGAGAGCCCTTTGAAACTGTAAATTTACATTATTTTAAGCCTTTAACCAACGTTTTCAGTAAACACACACACACACACACACACACACACACACACACACACACACACACACACACACACACACACACACACACACACACACACACACAAATGTGTGCTTTTAGGTGGACAAAAAAGTGTTGTGCCAAAAAACAGAAGTTCGATGAAAATTGCCAAACCGGTGGGGAAAATGCCGGTTTTTTCGATTTCCTTATTTTGACGAGCGCCTGATTTCCCCACGATGCCTCACATATACCATTACTAGATTGCTTTCATCTTGGCTTGATGATATTTCTCTCTGTGACCCACAATGCATGCGTGTCCGGATATCCCTTGTGATGAGATAAAAGCCCCTCATTCTCACGAATGATCCTTATCCCTTACGCATTCTTGTGGAACCGGCAAAAGTAATCGAACAGCATTATCTGAAAGCCGGTTGCTTAAAAATCACAGTTACTTTACTTACCCGCCTTTTCCATAATAGGCTTTGTTGGCTTCTTATAGTTTGGGTGTTGTTGTTTTGTTTTCTTTTGATGTTTGTTTGGTTTTTTTGTTTGGTTTTTTGTTGTTGTTGTTTTGTTTTTTTTTTGGGGGGGGTCTTTTTTACATCGCAAACATTGTGTTTTTGCTTGTCCTCCTTTCGTCGCCTTTCCGTGTTTTCCTTTCTCTTCTCTTTTCCCCTTCTTTATAAAAACCCGGGAAGGAGTTTCATTTTTTGTATTTTCTCGTTTATTTTTTGTCTTTGTTTTGTTTTTGTTTTTGTTCTTGTTTGTGTTTTTATTGGATTTTTTTTGTCAATCGATCTAACGTGCCACATGCCACAGGACAATTAATTTAATCGTTTCCTTTAAGGTGTTTTTTTTTTCATTTTTTGTGGCCTTGGGATTCGAGCCCTCCTTCAGAAAGTTCCGATATGAAGGTTGAATAATTATTATTGTAATGAGAGAGCGAGGAGTGCTCAGTAACGTCCTTACGAGTTGCCGTTCATTCGATCTGTTTGCAATTTATTTTCTTTGGTTCAGAAAAGCAAAACTGCCTGTGAACCCATGATAATTAGGTACTGTTGTAACGGAAAGTGAACGTAAAGAGCTGTTGAATGTGAGAAAACCGGAATGCATGGTTATGTTTTTAATAAGTACAGTAAATCCTATGTGTAATCTCATAAGCTAAGACGAAGCGGTCAAACAAGTCCAACAGTTTAAATATTGAAGATAGTACATAATGACGTCTGCTGGAAAAAATGTTCTACGGGAGAAATAAAAAGAAGAAAAAAATTGCAATGGTTGAGGAGAGTTTCAATAACGTGAGCCCAGTCCTAACAAATAGAGCAATGACTACCAAAATGAAAGTTCTAAAGAGGAATGCTTCAGGCAACCCTTCAATACAGCTGTGAATGCTGGACAATCACAAAAGACAGTGAAAATAAAATAGAAACAACAGAATGTGGTTTCGCAGGAGACTGCTGAAAGAAGGGGGGGGGGGGTCAAATTGATGTAGCTATATCTAGTACTTGAAGAAGCTCACGTGGGTCGCTCGCTGACAAAACAATCCAGGAAAGACGGATGGAGTTTCTGGGACACTTGAATATACATAGGTGAGGCAGCGTGGTGGAATCGGGCTCTCGTCAAAATAATCAAAGTGAAGAAACTTGCATTTTTCCGCAGGTTTGTGAATTTTTATCAAATGTTTGTTTTTTTGGCTCAACACCTGTCATGCTCAATAAAGAACTCATTTCTCTGGGGATTTTTCTTTAAAACGTTGATTAAAGGCATAAAAATGTAAATTTTCAGTTACCACAGACTCTTAAGCTAAGGAAATAACTAATCTTTGGCGGCCATTTTCTCACTAATTTTACCTCTGAAAATAGGTGACCCCCACTTCCTTCGTTCGCAAATATCTCGACTTGTATTCTAGATAAATGGATATTTTTTCATCCAAATAAAGACAAGTGAACAAGCTTTAAGATGATACCACCAATAACTCTACATGCCCAAAAATTGACGAGAGCCTGATTCCACCTCGCTGCCTCACAATTAATTAGAGGCCTTTGACATATAGCTCTCATTGGCCAAATTGAAGGTAAAACGAAAGAGTTGTAGATCCAGAACAAATTACTTTGTTGAGAGCCTAAACTGATGGATGTCGAGTGTCGAGGAAAGATCAGGATGATGTACACGTAGCTTCTTTAGAGCATCCGAGCAAAGGAATGGACGAAGAACCATGATCACCAATGGCTGTCGAAGATCTGGCACTTGATGATGATGATGATGATGATGATGATGATGATGATGATGATGATGATGATGATGATGATGATGATGATGATGATGATGATGATGGTGGGGGTGGTGACAATCATGATAATGATGATGATAAATAAAAATTTCCAAAAACTCAAAATCTTGTTGCCATCAGCAACTTCTATACCCAGCATTTATATGAAACTTTACATGATAGCGTGGTCCGGCGCGTGCCCTTAGAAAGACACTTTACACGAATTTCCCACTTGGCTAGGTCCTTTCGCAGATGGGCGTTAAAATTCGAAGGTTCCGCCTCTTAAATAACCTTATAGTTTTGATAGGGGCGTCAAACTTATACCAGTTCCCCATTTTCACGTGAAAGTATCAGCTGCACTTAGAGGTGTGATCACAGTGGCGTGGGTGGCGCCAAGTCACCCAACTGCAAGGGTGGAGTACACTCCCAATCAAGATGGGTTTTGATTTGTTATTTCCTTTAGCGTTTGAACATCATGCGTGAGCCAGTACAAATAAATGGCAAAACCAAAACATGCCCACATAACTTGAAGTTAGTCGGGCAAAAGCCGAGAAGGGTGCAGAAGTGCACTTTAATGTGCAAATGTGATGTCTTGTTTCTGTTAGAGGGCAGTATAAAAACCCACTGTTCGTTGTCGGTCTTCGGTGTAGCTGGTGTAGCCAGAGTGTCTATGCCTATGCGTTCTTATACTACTTCGAACGAGACGGCCTGTTCTCTGAGCGTCTAGGTCTAGGTCTCTATCTAAGCTCTCTGGTGTAGCTATCTACAGTAACCTAACGTACCACAAACGGGAGCCAGGATCTGCCCGGCGCTCGGTCAGAGACCTGTTAGACTTTGCGGTGGTGAACCAGAGCGGGCTAGATACTCCCATAGATGTACGCTATAGTTTAAAAGGAGAATATCTATGGATACTCCTGACTGCTCTGTGGTATGCGTATTGGGCGCTTATTTGCATGGTAGGCGTATTGGGCGCCTATTGTCATGGTAGGCGTATTGGGCGCCTATTGTCATGGTAGGCGTATTGGGCGCCTATTGTCATGGTAGGCGTATTGGGCGCCTATTGTCATGGTAAGCGTATTGGGCGCCTATTGTCATGGTAAGCGTATTGGGCGCCTATTGTCATGGTAGGCATATTGGGCGCCTATTGTCATGGTTTTCGTGAAACTGGAAAACGTACAACAGAAAACAACGTAGTTATTACAGAGGACAGATAAGAAAGTACGGGAAAGGGGGGGGGGGGGCGTATTGGGCGTGTATTGTCAGGACGAGGAACGGTAAAACACGACAGTCACATAATAGGCTATGGGCTATTGAGAGTGAACACCCCCCCCCCCCCTTGCCCCCGGGGATTTTTCGCCACCATGATTTCTGGAAAGGGTAGGACCTAGGGACTTCCCAAAAAAGTTTGCACCAAAATGTTGGTCGTCTACAGAGTTACGGCCCTTGATTGTCCAGAAATTAAGAAGATACTGGATTTTTATGTTGGGGTTCTCTGGGAAACCGAATATGTGTACTTTCACTTGATGTAAAACTCAATATTATAATATGATGTAAGTGTTGTAAAAATATTTTTGCTTAAAATTAATTAGATCTACAAGGTGCAAAGAGGAAGAAAGAAAATTCAAAGGCTGATTTCTCAAAACCTATAGAAATAATTAATTCCATTGCTTCAAATCTTCTACAACCCGGTACAATAGTTTTCTGATAGGCACACACTTTGAGGCACAAAATGAGAAGAATTTTGTTCAAAATATCTATGAGTTCAGGAGTCATAACCCTTGCTATTGCTATATTGAAAAATTGCAAAACTGCTGAATGTCATTTTAAAAACGAGGGCAAATAGGCGTCATATGTACTTTTATCTCAGATATAGTCTAGATCAATCATATGGGCATGATAAAGGTGTCTTGAAAAACATTTTGTTAGTTAGAACTCATTTGAAAGAAGACGTAGGTAAAAAATTTGAAGTCTGGTTTCTCTTGCGATGTACAATTTTCTTTATATGTTTCGGAGAATTAATTAAACGTTCGAAATCAAGCAAGTCAGAACTGAAATCAGTACCCCTGACATCAAAGAAAGAGAGGTCACAATCTCAAAAGAATGAAGAACAGCTTGAAGAAAGGAAATGTGTGGTGCATACTGTAACTTCAAAGGCCATGATGAAATGAAACCCCTCACTGAGAGACGCTGGGACACCATTCAAAAAATTTTTAAAACACAACGTGTCTTGCAGAAACTGATAGCGGTAAACTATTCTCAATTTGTGAAAGAATACCGACTGAGTTTGACTCTGCTCAACATGGATTTCATGATTACTGCTACAATCCATTCATCAATTTGAGGAGTCTAAGAAGAAGGCATTCACCAGGAGAGTCCGACAAATCAGCACGAGAAGGGTCTTGCTCTTCTGGGAAAAAAGTAAAGCAATCGTTTTCAACACGCCTCTTGTCCATTCAGTACCTTTTCTGTGAAAAGACTACCAAATGGACACATGACAGCAAGGGAACCATTTTTTAAATTCCCTTGCCCATTTATATGAGATTGACGCCATGTGATTGGTAGAAAAAAGTGCGTATGATTGTGTCCAATAGTGTATTACGTGCATACTTAGTATAACAAGTAGCCTAACTGGTACAGCAGATACAAATTCCAGGATAATAGATGTAAGTCATTGATCTGAGGGCGGTGATGATTTGAGAAATAATAGTGGTGATGAGTGATGATGTGGGATTGCATTTAAGTAATGTCAGCGTTAGCCCTATCTTCCTCTGCTCCAATGAGTCACGAGGGACGTGGGCACCCTCTATCCCGTTCCCAACTGGAGCCATCTTTACGGTCACCGTGAAGTTCCGAAAGGTGGGCACAGTCTCTGCAAAGGTGGCATTGTTAGTATTAACGTGTAATACCCATCAGGGATATATTACGCTAACTTTGTGCTGCTGTTTTCAATTTTTAGAGAAAACGGACTTTCAACATTATTATTTTCTCTGTACAATATATAAATAACTACCACAAAATGGTCAGTATGACTGGGGGTTTTTTTTAACCTAGAGCACCAACTTTAGCCTCAATTAAAAGAAAATCAAATTACCTACTCAAAAATTTATTTTTTTTAGTTCATTTTCACAATTTTCGACAATTCAGGGGCAATAACTCCGCAGATTGCCAACATTTTGTTGCAAAGTTGTTGGGTTTTTTAAAGTAGTCTTAAGTGTGCTCTATCAGAAAATCATGGTGGGCAAAAGTCCCATGGGAAAGGGGGGGGGGGTCCGGTAGCCCATAGTCTATAAGATAAGATAAGATACATCTTTATTGTCTAGATCCTGGCACATTAGTTTGGTGTTTCACCACGTACACACATACACACATACACACATACACACACACACACACACACACCCACACACACACACGCACACATCCCACACACACACACGCGCGCACACATAAGCATGCACACACACTCAGGCTTACAGTCACGTACAAAATATAAATGAACAGTAATATAAACAATAATAATTATTAAAGCGTATTCAGTATTGTGACATCACATGGATCTATCTCACTCACCGTGCTGAGAAAGTTTATGAGAAGTTTGGGGACGACAATGTTTTGTACCGTTGAGGAGGTCTGGTTCCAGTGGGATGGGGCCTTACCCCACTCATCAAGTGGCTCTTGTATGGTTGCAAGAAATGTTTGGAATACATGAATGTAGAACTGGGGTCTCAGGAAGACAGGGTACTACATGCTTCCTCACCCCTCTTCATAAGGGTCCATTTCAGTGTGGATAGGCTGATTGTCTCCATCATCAGCTGGTAAAAAAGGTTTTAAAATACCTTATAAGCCAAAAGCTCACAAATGAATGGTCACGTATTCCCCCGGCTTAAAGGCTTAAACCCTTTCAATTATCACCTTTGCAAGGAGAGGGGGTGTGAAGGACGTCTATGGAAACCGCCCACAAAAAGAATTGAACAGGTGAAACTCAACAGAAGGTCAGAAGAATTGAACCAGATACATGCCACGGGGTTACTCCAAGTTCTCAATGGCGTGTTGGATCATGGGGCTTGTATCGAGAAAACGGTCAGCTGCTCGTTACCTCAGAATTACAAAGTTCTACCCGACATTTTTGGCCGTTTTGAGTTACTTAGACCATGAAGTCAGAAACCAATAAATGTTTTATCTATCCTATCAAAATCGTAAGATTATTCGGAGTCCTTATCAAGACATCCAAACAACTGCATTCGAAAAAGCTTGACATGTTGAGAAACTCAAGGCGGGCGTTAAACTCGGAGGTCCCGCCTCTTAAATAACCTAATAATAGTGTTGATAGGGGTGTTAAACCTATACTATTTCACCATTTTATTTTCTAATGATACCCTCTAAGACGTACGCCTGTCTAGGACGGTCGTTTTGTTCCTGGACAGTGTACAGCTGTCTTAGACACTTTCGGCTGTGTTTTAAACTTTATAATCAGAGATAGGGACGAACTGAAATGGCGAAAAGCATAATGTCTGTGTGAAGGCAGCGAATCCATTCCGGTTTTACACCCAGTCTGAGGCGCTTTATCGTGTCCGTCGTGATGAAATTAGAGATGAGTGAGAGAGTATGAAAGACAGAGAGAGAGAGAGAGAGAGAGAGAGAAAGAGAGAGAGAGCGAGAGGGAGAGGGAGAGAGAGAGAGAGAGAGAGAGAGAGAGAGAGAGAGAGAGAGAGACAGACAGACAGAGAGACAGAGACAGAGACAGAGACAGAGAGAGAGCGCGAGAGAGGGGGGGTACAGGGAAAGTGGCAAAGAGAGAGAAAGGCACAGAGACACACACACAGACAGAGAGAGTGAGAGAGAGAGAGTGTGTGTGTGTGTGAGAGAGAGAGAAAGAGAGAGAGAGAGAGAGAGAGAGAGTGAGAGAGAGTGAGAGAGAGAGAAACATAGAGAGAGATGGGGGGGGGGGGTCTTTGAGATTTTGCAGATTTATTTTGGTTTGTTTTGTTGGTTTGTTTTTGTTTTGTTTTTGATATGTTTGTTTAGCTTATTTTTTTGTTTTGCTGTTGTTGGTAGGGGTTGGTTTTTTATGGGGGTTTAGTTTAGTTTAGTTGGGTTTTTTGGGGGGTTGGTTTTGTTTTTGTTTTGTTTTCTTGTCTGTTTGTTTTTTGTTTGGGGTGGGAGGAGACGCGCGCCATCCCCAAAAAAGTGTTTGGTGTAAGAGTTGAAGAAAGTCAGTACAGATACCGTATAAAAAAAGGGATAATAACGAAATTCTCTTTTCTATATTATTTTTATCCGTTTCTCACCCAAAAAGAGTCAGTGTGAGAAAAGAGACCACCAGAGACCAAAAAATTGAGCTCAGCTCCCTGCTTGCTAAACATAGATAAACAATTAATAGTTGTGGACATTTGTCAAGATACGCGTATAGAGTACAGAAGCGATAGCTTGCAACCGGAAATCAGGAGAAAACAGGAAGAAATCAAACATTCCTTGCCTCACACTGGGATTTGCTGATATAACGACAGGTGGATAGAGAGGGGGTGAGAGAAACATTAGTCAATAACAACATAACCATGCAATAGGCGATACAACAAACAAATAGGAGACGTTTCTTCCCCCTCGACACTGCAAGATAACAGTGGTGGCTAGAAAAAGTAAAGTAAAGTAAAGTAAAGTAAAGTAAAGTAAAGTAAAGTAAAGTAAAGTAAAGTGAAGTAAAGTAAAGTGAAGTAAAGTAAAGTAAAGTAAAGTAAAGTGAAATGAAGTGGAGTGGAGTGGAGTAAAGTGAAATTAAGTGAAGTGGAATGGAGTATAGTGGACTGAAGTGAAGTAAAGTAAAATAAAGTAAAGTTAAGTACAGTGAAGTAAAGTACAGTGAACTGAAGTGAAGTAATTGGCACAACCAGTGCCGTCCTCCGCCCATCCATGGGGAAAAGTAGGCGAATTATACGTTGTTTCAGTAAGTGTTTTACGGCACTTGCAACACAATAAGCAAGATGTAAGTGCCGATGGTTAGGGGTGTTACTGTTAGAAGAGAGTAACAGACACAAAAAAGATAGAGGGAGGCAGGGGCGAAACGTCTATATAATCAAATAATCACTGCTTCCCTTCCTAATTTTGAAACATTGCCACTGTCAAATTCATCCTTAAACGTAAACCTCTTAAATCAAAAGTAAAAACACGTTCGTAATCCACAATGAGCATGCCTAACATTCAAAACGGTTTCACGGCCACATAAATAGCCTCCTCACCCCTCTCGGGCCACTCCATAAGCAGTCACAAACTTTGATTAAGTAAGCTTAAAGTGAGGCTGGAAGAGTCTACCAATACATTTGAGGGAACATGTGCATAGCAGTCATGGCTGTTTCATTGCCACATATACCCTGTTCACCCCTTTGGGGCCACAGTTATAATCAATCCCAAGCCCTGATTAAGTAAGCTAACGAACACTGGTCGAGTCTACCTCACAAATGTGAGGGAAACTAACTCCTACCAATCTCTATACTGCTGCATGTGCTTGGTTTTTTCCTCGACTTTTTACTGTCCTATAATCGGATCGTGACCTCGATTATGACACCAGCTCCTAGCCACGAAAGGCTAACAAAAACAGCCAAATGTGAAATTTAAAAAATGATAATTGTCATGTTCTACCAAAGAGTTAGACTCTCTGGTAGGTCTATAACATCTAGAACTGACATCTCTGCTTCTAAAAGTTAATTTAATTTTAGTTGAAACTGATATTTAATAAGATACTTTCCCGATTATGTAGGCGGTTGAACATACAATATGAATTCCGGATTTGTTTTCATTCACAACTCGGAGTCGCCGCCTCGAGTAAGATTCTTCTGTGATATCTACAGGCCATATAGATCTATATCTGGTCCCGTTTCACTTTGATTACCCTGTCAAACAAGTCAGCCTTCGCCCCTGGAGGGAGGGGAGATAAGAAAGATGAAGTTTGATAGGAAATACGGAGCAAACAAACATCACCAGAGTAGCCTACCCGCCAACCAACAACGGGAATTGTGCAATGACATCAAAGAAACACCTGTAATTTCTTTGGAGACATAGTATAAGCAGCCAGTGAGACGAGTGAAAGGTAGATCAAATTGCTTTTAAATAACAAGTTGAGTTTGGAAGGAGAAGAAAAATAAATGATCGAAGGGAATTCTGATAATGCCAAAGCGAATTGGGAAATGCTGGAAGAAGCTTATGTGTTCTGGTAGACAGCGCAAGCGAATCATTCTGATCTGTTATATTCCTTAAGGTGAACAAATGAAGGTACTTAATTCTTGGATCCTTCACGTCCCCTCCCACTTCGTTTCTTTTATTATCCCCTTTCATTCAAAACTGCAATCTTTTCCTTGTGTACTCTCTCTCTCTCTCTCTCTCTCTCTCTCTCTCTCTCTCTCTCTCTCTCTCTCTCTCTCTCTCTCTCTCTTTTTTTTTTCTCTCTCTCCCTCTCACCCCTCTCTCTCTCATACTGACATACTCTCTCTCATACTCTCTCTCCCACTCTCTCTCTCTCTCTCTAAAACTTTCTCTCCTCTCTCTCTCTCTGTCTGTCTATCTGTCTTTTGTCTGCCCCCCCCCAACTCTCTCTCTCTATCTCTCTCTCTCTCTCTCTCTCTCTCTCTCTTTCTGTGTGTGTGTGTGTGTGTGTGTGTGTGTGTGTGTGTGTGTGTTTGTCTGTGTGTGTGTTTCTGTCTGTCTGTCTGTCTGTCTGTCTGTCTGTCTGTCTGTCTGTCTGTCTGTCACTGGTAGCGTCCCCACCATCTCCACACCCAACAGCTTCAAGTATATTTCGTTGTCCATGTATGTTGCTTTTTTTTCCATGCGCCAGATGTCAGTCATGGTTCCCTATGTCTATTTTCATTTAGTTTTAGTAAGAGTCTTACGACACTTGCAACACATTAAGGTCATATGAGTGCCAAAGATTAGAGATGTTACAAGAGAGTAACAAATACAAAAAAGAAGGAGAAGAGATGAGGACGATAGCTGTTTGATAGGAAAGAAGGAGCAAACCACACCAGAGCATCCGCCAACCACCCACGTCAATTTTCAACTCATTAATCCCGGGACGAATGATCAAGAAAAAAAAAAGATATCAACACTTTGAAGATGCTAAAAAACGAGTAGATATTCTTCCATGCAGCATCTGACAAACGGTACATAGACATGTCTCCACTATAGGAAAACGTTGGTTTCTTCAAATGTGTTGATTGATTGTTACGAAACAAAGTCTGCCAGGGGCAGACAAACCTAGTAGGCTTCATGTTGACAATGCTTGTTTCGCCTGCAATCGGTGTTGACAGAACTGCATAAGTGAACGGTGTTTTGTTGTTGTTGTTGTTGTTGTTGTTGTTGTTGTTGTTGTTGTTGTTGTTGTTGTTGTTGTTGTTGTTGTTTTCTTGCCCTGGTGTTCTTTTTGTTGTTTTTGTCCGGGTTTTTTGTTGTTGCTTTTGGTACAAATTTTCTCGATTTTTTTTCTCAACTCCTTTGTGTCCATTTAAAAACGTTTCTGTGTGGATTTTACTGTGGATTTTACTGTGGCTTTTACTGTGGATTTTACTGTGGATTTCTACTTCAGACAGTAGCATTGCCCAGGGGAGGTGGGGGAGCATTAGTGCTTGGTCCAAAGTACTAACCTTTGATGTGTTCGTGTTGAACCTCTGACCTCTGACATTACCTACCAAGCTAATCAGCTCTTTAAAATTTTCAATACGTTGGCTTTCTTTTCTAACCAGTTGTGCATTTGTGTCACGATACAGTACGGAATACGGCGCTCATAAGTTCCCGGGCATATGGGGGCATTAGTATAAGCTTGTAATGTAAAAAAAAAATACAATGACAATCTATATTCATCTCGTATCTCGCAGGGGAAAATTTGTCTTGGTCGTTCACAATGGCAGTAGATTAGGTCCAGGTGCACTCACGCATACGCACTACCGGACAGGACTTTAGTAAATACATGTCTCACGTGCTGAAACACCCGCTCCGTAAAACTCTCTCTCTTTCCCTCTCTCCCTCTCTCTCTCTCTCTCTCTCTCTCTCTCTCTCTCTCTCTCTCTCTCTCTTTCTCTCTCTCTCTCTCTCTTTCTCTCTCTTTGTCTGTTTCATTTGTAGCACTGTGTATTCAGTAAGCACAATGCAGTTGGTGCGAATGAACTTCCATACATCTGTCTGTTCTTGCTAGTTTGGAAATACATCGTGTACTGCGAGTCAATAATTGAAATTACGACGTCAGTGGGTGGCAATTATCACTTAGCATTATTTCCACTTTTTTTTAAGGAAGTTTGCTTTGTGCAGATATTCAAAGCTATTTAGGTCTCTACCAATCGTTATGGATGCCTTTCTGATCAACGTGTTTATTTGTATGATGTGTTGTCTTCCCAAATTGCTGCCATAGCAAGAGGCACCAAAATGTATCAATTTTTCTATAGTGGAGGTGTAGAATGTTATCTGAATGTAGCTGAAACAGAAGCTAAGACATAAGCAACTGAAGGGAGTGGGGGTCGCTTGTCGTCAAAGGTTATGAAAGACTTTGTGCTGTTGAGGCTAGAGAGGTGAGCAGAGTAAGCCTGATTCCCCGTTAGGACTTCTCTGTTGACATCCACCCCTTGGCGCTCATATGACTTTGTGCAGTTGCGAGCGCCGTAAAACCTTTCTAAAACTAAAAACTCTCTCTCTCTCTCTCTCTC
>NW_004797282.1:357633-367037 GCF_000002075.1 Aplysia californica | reverse complement strand
TATCGACGTGGTTTCGATGATCAAGGAGGCGTCGATGTATCCTAGCAACGAGATGCCCAGTTAAATATCTCTCGCAGTTGGACATATGGGTGGTTGGTGGGGGCCACTGGTAGGTCCTTCTTGTGTTTCTTGCCTTCTGTTTTTTCCTGTTTGTCTGTCAGTCTTACTTATCCCCCTGCACTTAATGATTTTGTCGATATTCTTTCCTTTACTAAAAGAAAGAAAGAAAGAAAGAAAGAAGGAATTTAATTAAGAAACGAACAAACAAATACTCGAGAATCGAACTCATGTCCCTTGCAAGCAAACCAGCCAAAGGGCCTATCGCTACATCACAAACACACAAACACCCCTGCTACCCAGACAATGGACACGCGCTTTTCGTTCTATTGTTTCAGTCTGTCTTTCTGTTTCCGTGAGCAAAATGTATATATGTTTGTCTGTTCGTCTATCAGTCTGTCTATTTGTCTTGAATTTCCTCTCTGTCTATGTCTCTCTCTCTCTCTCTCTCTCTCTCTCTCTCTCTCTCTCTCTCTCTCTCTCTCTCTCTCTCTCTCTCTCTCTCTCTTACTCCGCATTCTGATCTAGTAAAGCGGCGAGGAGCGAAGCCGACAGACAGACTACAGACCACACGAATAACGACGTTAGTAAAAAACAAGAATTCCATCATCACGTCTGGGAAAGTCAAGCGATATAATATACATGTGTACCCACCTCATTTCAACACATACAGCAGCGTTGCAGAAAAACAAATAAACACTGCGGATTCCAGCGCTAGTCTCACTGACCCGTCAGTCAGTCACAGCGACGTGACATGACATCACAGCAGGTCAGGTTACAGTGCACTTAGAAGACGTGACGAGTGAGTGTCGTGTATTGTGTACAGAGATCTCTCGACATACGCTCGCTTTTAAGCACAAGGGGGCTATGCCAAAAAAAATGCTGTTTTGAGAAAATCGAACGTAAAGTTTTTGTCCCTTGTTCCGTTTCTTGAAAGGAAAAGGAGAGTTTTCTCTATAAGCAAACAAATATACGCACCAACGAAACCAAACTTCTCATATAGGTAGGGCAATGTCCACTTTTGGGGTAGGTCAAGATTTCTGGAAACCCCCGAAATCTGGGTTAGCCTGCTTGTCCTTAAAAGCGACCATACACGGCGACCCGAGTGCTGAATGGCCTCCAACAGCCCTATGGGTAGGTGGGGAGTCATTGGGTGTATTTTCGAGCAAGACACGATAACCCTTAGGTTTAAAAAAGATAGACAACCCCCCCCCCCCCAAAAAAAAACACAAAAAAAACAGGGGGCTGAACTGTGATGGTCACTAGACAAAGGTATTTGATTTTGATTGCCCGTATTGATGTGATGTTGTGTATAAAGTAATGTTGAAAAAATGTTGCATGCCAGTCAACGTCCGAGTCAGGTTATGCCTCCGTCTGCTTATCATATCTCTACAGGGGCCCCATCAAGTGAATGGACACATATACACGGTAATATTATAATGTATATATGTGTTTCTACGGCCCCATTGACACAATTTACATCATTTAGCTCTGTCCCCGCCGTTTTATGCAAGAAAAATTCTGAAATTATGCAAACTGGGCCAAACAATGTGAAATTATGCGATTCTGTTAATTTTAACAAAAAATGATAAAGGAAAATAATCAGAAATTACGCAAAAAATGATCAAATTTTGCTAAATTATGCTGGGTGCATAAAACCACGGGGACAGATTTAGGAAGCGGGCTTCCGACGCTACCTGTCAGGGTCAACCTGGGATGAGCGGGATACAACATCCCAGCAGAAATACTCGATAAAATTTCTCCCCACTCTGGAATCGAACTTGAGTCTCCTGCATGCAACAGCCAAACGCCTAACTGTTTCATCGCAGACGCTGGTGACATACAGAGTAGATCATAGTTGATGTATTTAGTTTTAGTTTTAGTAAGGTTTTACTGTGCTCGCAACTGCATAAGGTCGTATGAGCGTCAAGGGGAGGATGTCAACAGAGAAGTCCAAACGGGTAATCAAACTTACTCTGTCCACCTCTCTAGCCTCAACAGCACAAAGTCCGCTTCGACTATACGAGGGGGTTCAATAAGTCTTTGGTATGAAGGAATCATGGTAGAGTAATGAAATTTCGCCAGCCTTTAGACAATTTCTGTAGAACACACCATGCAAATTTTGGAGAAAATCCGACAATTTTACGGCACTAGTCAGCGTGTACAATGAACCCATACACAAAAACGTTAGGGTTTTTTTTTTCTGAAGTTGTGTCATGGAGCCTGTTGAATATCGCTCAGTTGTCACGTTTTTACACTTGCAAGGGAAATCCCCTCTGGGCATTTTTTAGGAAACAGTCCCAGTTTTGGGTGACCAATGTCCCCGTTATTATACTGTGGCATACTGGGTAAGAAAATCCAAATCTGGCGGCATGTCGGCGATAGATGAAGATCGTGAAGGGCACCCATCCTGTGTGGTAACTGAAGAGAATGTATCCATAGTTGAGATACTGGTTCTACAAGACCGACGTATAACAATTAAACAGCTCTCAAGTGAAACGAGAATCAGTGTCGAGTCAATTGAAACGATTCTCCATGACCATCTTGACATGAATAAGGTGCCTGCGCAGTGGGTACCCCGCCTTTTGACAAGTGAGCAAAACAAGCAGAGGGTTGAGTCCTGCAAAACTCTCCTTCGAATTGAGTCCAATGACACAAATTTCTTTAAAAACATGGTGACTATGAATGAAACACGGATTTATCATTTTGATTCAGAACAAAATGTCCTGCATGCAATGGAAACCCCTTTTTCTTCTCCCTCACCAAAGAAGGCAAAGGTAACACCGTCAAGTGGAAAGGTCATGCTGTCGTGTTTCTAGGATTGTGGAGGTATCATCATGACTGACTACTTGGAAAATGGAAAAATAGTCACAGGAGACTACTACTCGCGTTTGTTGCTAAAACTGTGGTCGGAATAGGTGAGAAAATAGCGTGTAAACTTCGTAATGGGATCCTCCTACTGCATGACAACGCCCCCCTGCGCACTAGGCACAACAAGCAGACAGACAGCAGAACAGTGCGGCTTTGAAATTCTACCACACCTGGCTTATTCACCAGACCCTTATTGCCCCCTCAAACTTTTTTCTTTTTCCTAATCTAAAAAAATAAACACTCAAAGGACTTCGTTTTCGCGACAACGAGAACGCAATTGAAGCTGTTGAAGAATGGTTAGGGGCCCATTAGGGGTCTTTTTTCTCTCAAGGACTTTTGAAAATCAAAGGGGGGTGGCAGAAATGTGATACTCTGCATGGTGACTATGTAGAGAAATAAAGTAAGTGTGCCAAGTTACAAAGCTCTATCTTTATTCCTTCATATTTAGACCAAAGACTTCTTGAACCCCCCTCGTAAAGGCACCCCGGAAATAGCAGTTCACAAGAGTGAGACAAACATACAAAAGAAGTAGAGGAAAAACGACGATAGTAAAGATGAGGAAACAACAGGCAGCAGTTCCCCCTAAGTTGTTCCGGCACAGTATGAGCATGACATCGATAAATCCGCCCATATACATTTCTACTGTGCAAAAGAACATGTTAATATCTCCCCTTTGAGAATGGCCTAAAGACACTACAGTCTGTGGCTCTGCCCTGGGGATGGGGGGGGGGGCATAGGCCTAGTTGAGGTAAGAAACATGAAAACTCCTTAAACAATCCAAGCAAAAGCATGCCTCAGGGTCAATCCCACCACAGTCCAGCCTGACACAGAACGAGACTGGAAAACGTTAGTTCAACCATCAGACGTTTTGTTTTTCTGAGCATTGACAATTTTCGACATCAAGTCACCATTTTATTTCATATTATATTTCCTTACTCACTGCAGATCCAGCTGTTGTTAAACTGGATAGGAACAAATTCTCATTTGTTTTTGTTTTTTAATTTGCTGAAGAAATCCTTGTCCTTTTTCTAGCTTCAAAGAAAAACCGCAAAAGACAGAAGATCTGAATGAAAGCTTTTATTGGTGTAGCCTCAACAGGATTCATAACTACAAAAAGGTATGCAAGAGGAAAAAAAACAAACAACTTGTTTACTTTCATATACATGTACTGTAATTAGCAAACTGAAAGAATCATTGAAAACCTTCAGAATGATACAAACACATATATATCAACCTAAAATTGTTTTTCAAAATAGAATATGTATGAATAAAAAATATCATGTATTATAAAATAACAATAACATACGGACGGATCAAACCTGAATTGTTTCTATGATACAAAATTACACACATGTCATGTACAGGAGCAATAAATAAATTAAAAAGGTCTTTCAAAATCTCTAATCAAAGAAGCTGAAGACATAACAAGGTAAATTTTGGCCCTGAATTTGATAATGAAATATATGAATGGCATTCAACAGAGCAAACAGGCAGTGTATAGTCTACCTTACACATAGGATAATACGTCAACTTGATAACATGGGAAAAAGCTCAATAAGGAAACTCATTATAACTGATAAAACCAATGTCCACTTTTACCTGTAAGTAAGTAAGTAAGTTTATTCAGTGTCTAACGCCATTGGCCGACATCACATCACATAAAAAACTAATTTGTTAACTTTTTCTTCTAAAACCGTCATGTAAGCCTTTACACGATAAACATTTATCACTGAGGAACTTCATGTAATAATAAGCTTCAATGACAGAAAAAGAAAAAATAACATACCAATTGCTTAGTGTAACTGTTAGATTCCACAATACGCCATTTTTGGAAAGTAAAGAATGATGGAGTCTTCCACTGAGTGGTTGATATGTACATTAACTGAACCTGTATAAATCAGGTGCTGATCAAACACAGAAAGAAGGATATCCAAGTATCACTGCTCATACCTTCAACATATTCATCACAATGCTGTTAAAAGCCAACACTTCGATCAGCTACTGTCTAAACAGAGAGGCTAAAGGTACACTATTGCTAATATTACAAGGGAAAATACAAATCTTTAAATCTAATGATAAAATAAATCTGATCTATCATGATGACAATAACATGTGAACTCAAGTAGCAACTGAGCATTGAACAGAACTTCCATTCAAACAAAAACACAAGAAAAAAAAACATGGAATGTGGTTTAAAAAAAGAATAGAAATAAAACTTCTCTTTTTAAAAAATTCACATCCTTTCACAATCACTTAAGGTTTCAAGCACTTTAATACAACACAATACACAAGACTGCTCACTAGAGAACTTTATTCATAAGCAGACAGTTGGACGGCACCACTGATGGGTTCTCCTTGTTTTCTTTCCTCTTTTGTTTCTGTCTCTAAGTGTAAGTCTTATTCTTTCATTGCTCTAAATGATTGTCAAAAGGTTGATGCATTTCCATTTACTCCAACCGTCAGGAACTTGATTAAAAAGTGCTTTCTCCATCTTCAGCAACAAGACGACTGTACATGCTGATCTGAGGACATAAATTTTTTTTTTTACATTTTTTAAAAACATACATTCAAAAAGGTACCAAAATAAGTAGATGTCATGTTTGGGGCAACTTCATTCATCTTTATTTTGCTTTAAAAGAAAAATAATTAATTTGAGAAACAGATGTGATTGATGGACTGGTACCAGCATCCATCCTGCCAATACAGACTTAGAATGGTACCATACTTGCTAGGACAAGTAGACCTATGCAAAGTTCACTGAGTGCAACTTGTAATAGGAGCTACAGCACAAGTTTATGCAAATGTATTGAGTCACATTCATTTCATTTACAGAAGGATGACATACAGGTGACCTTTATTTAACAAATTTGACTATTATTTTAAGTCAACGTATGTTTACAGTTTCTGAGGAAAAAATCCACCAAGCCTTCAAATATTTATACTTATACAGAAATATACTGATAGGTTTCACATAAATTATACCAAGACAAATTCAATTCTCAGAGTCAAGACAAAAACCTTTTTAAAATCCTTTGCAAAGGCCAAAATCATGCTACTGCCTACCTTTGTTCATGCATCTCTAATGATATCGTCTATGGCATCCCAGTCGATGACACTGAGCACACTGCCACTGCCAACCGAAGCGGCGTCAGCGATACGCTCTATCTCCGCAATGTCCACCGAGGATCGGTAGTCTCCGTGACCAAACTCTTCTCTGTCCAGCGACCTGCTCCAAGGAAAGACAAGGACCATAGAAACAAAAGTAGATATTAGATTTACAGGCAGCATCTGTGGTGGAACAGTTAGGCACTTTGTCATTGAATGCACAAAGACATGAATTCTAGTTTAGTGTGGGGAGGTATTTCATTGAGCATCCTCAGTCTGATTGCTGGGACATTGTATCTGTCTTATCCCTGACAGGCAGGGTCAAAGTGGGCCATCTCCTTTATCCTCTATATTGTGTCGATGGAGGAATAAAACTCTACAACTCTACAACTACTATAATCAGATTAACTGATTCCGTCCATTCAGCTGCTGACAGCGGCTCTGAGTTTTTCCGCTGCGTCCATTCGGCCGCTGTGAGCGGCTCAACGAAATCCGAAACAAAGGTGCACTTTTTAACATAGTTCCTACTTTTTATGTTGTCAAAAGGAAGTAGAACTTGTAAACAAACCTGACCTCAATCTCTGAGCGCCAATATCGATCGAAACTCCGCGAAATTCTTGCAAAACTCGTTGTTTTGTTGTTGCGATGTAGGCTAGATCTAAGGGTAAACAACACGGAGCCTGGTATAATAAAAAGGCCTTTCAAAGAAAGATATTCAACTAAATTTGTGAAATTCTTGCATAAATGTGTGCTAGGGTGATATCGCTACAATGTTGTGTTGATTCCTATGGATTATAAGGACTTGTAGAGCTGAAAAAAAGCGGTAAGTCGAAATTTTCGAAGAGCTGTTGCACAAATTTTTTTTCTCATTCATTTTTGTCAGAAGGAAAATGCAATATAAACAGATTACAGGTCATTGTTATTGATAGAAACAGATTCTTCTATTTATTCCCATCAGTTTGGTATATGACAATGCATATATTAGAGTAAGTTAGAGCTTCACAGTAATGCATTAAATAGATGCACCCCAGGTCTAAAGCTGAACAGGGAAAAATAATTCTGTCCAGAGCCTGAAAAAATCATGGACGGAATCAGTTAATAGTATTTGTGTGCACCATGGAAAAAAAATTCAGGAAAACATTTAAAAGATTACTTCTCTTGGAATTGAAGAGAGGATGTGTGAGGGAAGAGTGTGTGTGTGTGTATGGGTGTGCACATGTGCGTGTGTATGCGTGTGTGCACATGTACGTGTGTATGCGTGTGTGTGCATGTTCGTGAGAGTGTGTGTGTGTGTGTGTGTGTGTGTGTGTGTGTGTGTGTGTGTGTGTGTGCGCGCGTGTGTGTGTTTACGTGGTGAAACATCAAGCCAATGTGTCAGGATCTGGATAATAAAGATGTATCTTGTCTTTTTTTTTTATCTTATAACTTGCACAGCTCTAGCCCCAACTTAAATAAAAACACAATAACAGGCATACAGCTGATATAATTTTTTGAAACATTTCAAATATTTAGAAATGGAAAAAAAACCCATTTTACTAACGTTTTTTTTAAAATCTATGGCAGTAACTACCATTATTAATTGAAGAAAAGTTAGTTTTTTTCAAAAGTAGGACCTGGCAATTACCACCGACCAACAATTCTTACCTGAGGTGAGCGTCAGTGTCGTTGTCCATGATGACATCATAATAGTCCGACTGGCCCTCAGACGGTGCAACCCCACGTCGGAAGTCACCGCCGGACACACTCATGTCCATGTCATCGACCTGGGGAAGAGAGAGAGAGAAACAGTCACCATAAGTCTTAGTCTTAGGACCAACTCATGATACGACATTCCCAGCTTTTGGTTTTGAGGAAAGAGAAGCACATAGAAACAATAATACAGTAGTCTCCGCCTAAGATCCCGGTGCTCCGGAGAAAGGAAATGCGGGATCTTAGGCAAACCGGGATCTTAACCGACAAACCCAGGGAAAAATCTATGGTGACCCATGTTAAGGCTCACAATCGGTAAAATGGTCTCTCTCCACTCTAAAATGAACTGACGTGACACCTTGGTGGGTTTATGGCATATGGCGAGCAAAGAGTGGTTAACCTTGATGACCTATCACAGTGCATAGTGGCATGAGGCGTGCTATTTTCACGTATAGTATTATCCTATCATTAGTATCATGAGTCTCAAGATTTACGCTTATCCAGTAGCCCCTCCCCTTTACCTGTCGAAAATTTATAGCTTCCCATCTCTGACCGAGTTCCCCCCCCCCCCCCTCCCAAAAAAAAAATCACCTTTGTCGTTACACACAATTACGTTCTGAACCAACCAATTAAAATTCAGTCTGTCTCGCAAATTCGGGAGTAGAGACTGCAGCAATGGTCAAGGAATAGTTCACAGTTCGATGTGATCCCGCCTGCAGCGAACGTGTAGGCCCTGCCCACCCAGCGAGTGACGTATGATTAGGGGGAGAGCTCAGGTGTGAGTGCGATGCGTGGAGAAAACAAACGTGTCGGTCAGTTCACACCTTGGTGTGATCCCGTCTGGGGCAAACATTGCATCGCTTCATAGAGTTTCACAATGTGTACGTGATCACATTCACGATATTGGCTGATCTTTGACGCGACGGACAGTTTATTGATCTCAACTTTTCACTCTTGTGCCCGCCCGGGTTTTTGTTCCGCAAATTATGATCTGAAATGCGGGATCTTAGCCGAATGTAGACCTTCAGAGTGAATCAGAGTGGGATCTTAGGGGTGACTTTTGTATAGTAAAAATTCTGTTTTCTTAAAACAGCGGGATCTTAAGCGAACTGGAATCGTAAGCGGTGGGATCTTAGGCGGAGACTACTGTATTAACAGTCATTTAGTACAGGGTAAGAGTAAGACTGATAGACCAAACAAATAAATAAATGTGATACTTTGTTCAAAGCTTCTAGTTTTCAGTAAAGAGAAACACATCGAAACAATTTAGTCATTTAGCGCAGGGTAACAGAAAGACAGACTGACAGAAATAAAAGAAACATGATACTTCGTTCACTGCCTTTGAGTTTGAGTAAGGAAAAACACATCAAAACAATAAAAGTAAAAGTCATTTAGTGCAGGGTAAGAGCAATTCAGACAGACAGTAGTACCAGAGGGAAAAAGATGAGGACCTACCAGTCATGCCCTCAAACCATCAATTGAATGAGTGAAGGAGAGAGAGAACTGTGTGGGACGGGGGAGAAAGAGGCTGACAGACAGACAGACAGACAGACAGACAGACAGGCAGACAGACAGACAGACAGACAGACAGACAGACAGACAGACAGACAGACAGACAGACAGACAGACAGCAATACACACACACACAAAACACACCCACACATACACACACAAACAACCCT
>NW_004797282.1:315457-356204 GCF_000002075.1 Aplysia californica | reverse complement strand
GATGGGAAATCAAGACACCGGCACTTTCAGCACAATTAGGTCATACAAGCTCTAAAGATTAAAAGAGAAACGTACTACAGAGTAACACACAAAGGCAATAAGGAGATGAGACAAGGAAGAGAGGCCTTCGGCAGAAAAGAGGTAGCAAACCCAACCGATGCACCCACCAACCGACCACAATCCATACAAAAATGGAAAACAAATATCCACGAGCTCACCATAAATCCTACAGAACTGGCAACAGTGGATCCACCATAGATGATGTTGCGGACGTTCTCATCCATGTCCCAGTCACTCAAGACGGAGGCCAGCTCCTCGTAATCCATATCCGCATAGGGGTCAGAGTAAGGTCGCGACCTCGCTTGGGTACGAGATGCTGAGCTGCTCACAGTTACTGAAGATGGAGACAGATAACAGAAAGAAAAAAAACAGTTTTACTTTCCCCTCCAAGGAAAATTTTGCATTTCAGCAGCATACATTGTAATGTGCATCAAGCATTTTCTCAGTGAAAATGTGCTATATAAGTGAAATATAGTATTATCACAAACTCATGATTAATTACTAACATGGGTGGGTTATTATCCCAGAGGACCAGTGTCTTTCATTATTATCACCACTATTCTAAAATGATCATTATTCTGTTATCATCTTTATTATTTTTATTAACTTCACTGTTATTATCATCATCATTATTATTATTATCATCATCATCATCATCATCATCATCATCATCATCATCATCATCATCATCATCATTACTTTAATCATCATCATCACCATAATCATCATCATCAGCATCACCATTATCACCATCATCGTCATGGATGTAGTCATAGTCCTAGTCATAGTAGTCATCGTGGTAGCAGTAGTAGTAGTAGCAGTAGCAGTAGTAGTAGTAGTAGCAGTAGTAGTAGTAGTAGTAGTAGTTGTAGTAGTCGTAGTAGTTGTAGTAGTAGTAGTAGTAGTAGTAGTAGTAGTAGTAGTAGTAGTAGTAGTAGTAGTAATGGTAGTAGTAGTAGCAGAAGTAGTCGTAGCAGTATCACCATTATCATCATCGTTACTGTTTATCATTCTGGAACTGTATCAGACACACGATGCCCCCACCTGTTCCCTGCATGCGTGCCCTCCCTCTGGCCACTGGCTGTGTCTGCGGGTGAGGGTTCAGTTCTTGCAGCTGCTCTGTGTACGTCTTTGGTTTGTGGATCGGTCCGTGGGAGCGCAGGAACGTTCGCTTTAGAACAGGGGCCGCCTTCCTACGAGCTGTAGCTACAGGCAACACATAAAGAAAGTGTGTGAGTGTTTGTTCAGTACTTAACGCCATTGGCCCATGTCACATAAAACACACATTTTTTTATAGAGGCGACCTCCATGGCAACGGTATAAATCATAAATGACATACATATTAACAACATTTAAAATTCCAACTCATACAGAAAAGATGCAAGAATAAACATCACTTCCTTTCTCTCAACTTGTTATCAAGAACAAAATACATTTTCTATTCACTGCTCTAGCCATATGAAGGTAACATCAACTTATTTCTTTCTACTTTTTATAAAGAAAAAGACAATTCTTCTTCTCACCAGGCTTGTCAAATGAAAATAAACACTGATTTCTCTACTTGCTAACCATTTGAATGTGTCAATCTTTGTGTTGCTTGAGACATTTTCCCTTACATGTGTTCACATATTGCCAGAAGTTTAAATGTTTTCAACAGCTTTTTCTTTAGGTGGAAGATTCAAACCAGCTTCATTTATATATATAGGTCTATAACATATTCCTTTACATTGAAACATCACATTATGATATTTTCTGTTATTTCAGGAAGGAATAGCCCAAAATGTGACACCACCTGTAAAAGACCCTACTTTACTTTACTTTTCCGATCCAGCGGCCATTTGGGTTCTAGCCCTTCAGCCAAGACCCTAAGAACTAAACATCAAATATTTGTGACTTTTTCCCCTTTCATTTCTTCTAGATTTTACATCAATTTTGCACTATTCGATAACCAGGTATATATATACATATACTTAATTAAGTGCTAACAATTTGTAGAACAAAACAAAATTGTTGAAGAGAAACAAAATAGTAAACCAGAAACATGAAAACAAAAAGAACTCACATCTTGCAGAAGCGGAAGCTCGGGAGCTGATGTTCTGAAGCTGCTCCACGTAGGTCTGTGGTCTATGGGGGGGACGCACCCGACCAGTTGACCGCACTGTCGCTGACGACCCAGTCCGCACTGAGGGTACATGAAAATACAAAAGAAAATAAATCTTTGCCGAAAAATGATAAAAATGTCATTCAAAAGAACTCATTTTAAAAAATCAAATGCAAAAGAAAATATATCATTATAGAACAATGAAAATACATCAAAATGAAAAAATGAAAATACAAAAGGAAATAACTCATTATGAAATTAAATACAATGAAAATAGATCATTTAAAAAATGAAAATACATGTGAAAAGAGATTATTAGGAACTACTGAAAATACAAATGAAAAAGTATGATTTTTCCAGAAATACCATCCGGAAAACAAAAAGTTTTCTTCCCAAAATGTTTTTCAAGCACTGTGACAAAGACAGGCAGCGGGGAAGAAAATAACACATGAGAAAGAAGCAATGCCAATTAAATTCACCCTCCAACCACCCACCAGTAAGCTCACAATAGCCTGTGGTCCAAAGGCAGATTAAAGGCAAGGCAGGGAAAGTCTATTACAGCCATTTGTTGATGAGAAAAAAAAAAGATCAATTACAGACACAAATTAATTTTTTTTAAGTGTTCAAGTTAAGTTTAATGACACTTTTCACCTTGATGCACCAACATCACCCAGAGTTCCAGGTGAGAGAACAAACATTATAGCAGACAAACCCCAAGGAAAACATCAACCAGAACATCGGGGTTTTTGTTCATGGAGACACAAGGCACTACTGAAAAGACCACACTTTCGCTTTAACTTGATCGTACATTTGAATTCTTCAAACAGACAGACAAACAGCAGACCAATAGGTGCACAGGCATTATATATGGATGGATGGATGGATGGACAGATGAATGGATGGACAGATGGATAGATGAACAGGCAGACAAACGGATGTCCAGACAGAAAGACAGACAGATAGGCAGACAGACAGATGGATGATAGACAGATAAATGTCTTTCTCATTCTTCCACGTAAAAAGACCAGAGGCAAAAGAAAATGCTGACCAGAACTTGGCCTTGTCGCGACAGGGACAAAAGACTTCTGGCGTGGTTTCATTTCCTGCAGTCTCTCCGTGTACGTCTTCACACGACGAGGCACTGTCTGCCTGGGGCTAGAGCCTGGGATCTGCTTCGTGCCTGTGAAAGTAATCAACGTTTCGGTCGGTCAGCTTTAGCCACGTTGTAAATAAAATAATACAGTTGTTACGGCAGAAACAGAAGGTAATTGTAGATATTTCACGTCCGAAACCACCCAATTAACATCATTTAGGAAGCCGGTTGCTTTCACCCTCGCTGTCAGGGTCAAACCACACTGAGAGAGATAGACGCTCAGTACTTTTCAAGGACCAGGAGCGAGTATTGAGTTCCTGCATGCTGTTGTTATCGCTGACCACTTATGATGCCACAGCGCCAAAAAGGAGAGAGAGAGGGAGAGAGAGGGAGAGAGAGGGAGAGAAAGAGAGAGAGCATTTTCCCAACAGACAGATGAAGATACATCATTTTATAAAAATCCTCCCTCAGGAATTGAGCCCACATCTTCCTTGTGCGAAGTCATGCAATATCTACAACACAGGTGTTCAAAAGTTGATGACAAGTATAACCAGAAAAGCACTGACCTGAAATCCTGTGGGTTAGAAGAACAGAAAAAGACCAAGAAAATAGTTTAGAGAGAGAGAGAGAGAGAGAGAGAGAGAGAGAGAGAGAGAGAGAGAGAGAGTCTATTCAAGTCATAGGTGCAGCCTGGTCACTAACTGATAAATCAGCCTACACCAACTTTGGAGCACATTACCATAGTCTTTTTGCTTCTCCTTCTGTAGATTGGGGTCAAAGGTCGATGACTGCTTCTCATACTGCTCCTGTCGAGCTGTCAGTCTCTCCTCCTCCTCCTGCAGCTGACGTTGTCGATTGACCTGTGAGGAGGAGTCGGTAGTTTTTTTAGTTTTTTAGTTTTATGAGCAGTACAGGTTTTACGGCGCTCACAACTGCATAAGGTCATATTATGAGTGCCAAGGAATGGATGTCAACAGAGAAGTCCTTACAAGGAATCAGGCTTACTCTGCTCACCTCTCTAGCCTCAACAGCACAAAGTCTGCTTCGACTATCAAGGCACCCCGGAAATAGCGGGTCACAAGAGTGTGACAAACATGCAAAAGAAGTAGAGGAAAATGACAATAGTAAGGATTAGGAAAGAAAAGCAGCAGTTCCCTGTTGCAGTTCAAGCACTTATGAGCATGACATTTATGAATCAGCTCATTTACAAAATTCTACTGAACATGTTAATGTCCCCCTTTGGGAATGGCCTAAAGTTTGCATCATGTGAGTGTATATGCACATTCAAGCTTGTGAGCCTGACAAAACAGAACAATGAGGAAGCAGTCCAAAAAGCTCATAAACATTTACATACAGTATTAATTTGTCTAAGGAACCTCAACAAATGGGTAATGGGGAGAGAGCAGGGAAACATAGCTTTTTTAACAGCAGAGGAGCAAAGGAATGAATGGAGAACCATGATCACTGATGTCTGTCGCAGATCTGGCACTGGATAAATGAATCCATTTGTTAGAGGATAACTTTGCTCATTTAGTATGTGTAAAGAGGAACATACTGATATGACAATATTATCAGAAAAAACAACTGAAGGCGAGGGGGAAAAAAGTAGGATCTGTCTTGAGGTACTCTCCAACAACCTATGACAATTGTAAAATTTGTAAGAATAAACACAACAAATGAGTAACTACACTAGAAGTCAGGACCTACAAAAGAAACTCATAAGCATTCCAATCATGACTGGTAGGGCCTATACAACTCACCTCTTTCCACTTGCGAGTGACCTCTGGCCTCTGCAGTCTGACCATCTGTGAGAGAGCCTTTGTTTTTGGGGCTTTTCCTTGCGTCTTTTGAGGTGGTTCCTGTCGGGAGGGTGCTGGTTGGGGTCTTCGTCTGGGCTCTTGTGATCTGGTGAAAAAATCAAGAAAATTGAAAAAATGCTATTCATCAATGAGAGCACTTTAAGCGAAGCTGCACACTAGTAAACCTCAAAGATATACTACAATCTCCTTTATGATCATCATCCAGTGCCAGATCTGTGACAGACATCGGCGGTCATGGTTCTCCATTCATTCCTTTGCTCGGATGCTCTTAAAAAAAGCTACGTTTCCCTTATCTTTCCCATTACCCATTTGTTTAGGTTCCCTATGTAGGTTTCTCTGGGACTACCCCTGTCTCGTTTGCCTTCAATTTTGACAGACAGAGCTAGATGTTCAAGACCTTTATGTCTATTCAGGTGTCCCAAAAACTGCATTAATCATTTCCTGATGTCTTTAACAGTGAGCGTCCCACGTGGGCTTCATCAAGAACTACCACATTTGATTTCTTTTCCTTCCACGATATTCTCAGCAGTCTCCTAAGAAACCACATTTCTGTTGCTTCTATTTTATTTTCACAGTCTTTAGTAATTGTCCAGAATTCACAGCCATTTAGAAGGGTTGACCATACATAACATTTCAGATTTCAGAACTTTCATTTTGATAGTCATTGAGATGTTTCTATTTTTCGGGATTGAGCTCATTTTATTGAAACTAGCCTTAGCCATTGCAATTTTCCGTTTTATTTCTGTGAAACATTTGGCATCAGATGTTATTATATATCCAAGATATTTAAACTGTTGAACTTGTTTGATCTTTTCAAATTTGCTAATGAGATTACGAGATTACAAATAGTATTTGCTGTTTTTGGACATCACCATGCATTCTTTTTTCTTTACATTCAACAATAATCCTTTACGTTCACTTTCTGTTACAACAGTATCTAGAAGCAATTGAAGGTCCTTTTCTGAGTCTGCTATTAAAACTGTGTCATCGGCATATCTGATGTTAATATTTTCGCCATTCACTTTGAGACCTGGACATTCTTCTATGTTTCTAAGGATTGTTTCACTGTATATGTTAAAAAGGTCTGGTGATAGAACACATCCTTGCTTCACTCCTCTTCTAATCTACTTATATTCACTGTATTCTCCATTAATTGGTACAGCAGCGTTTTGGTCCCAGTACAAATTCCTGAAAATTCTTAGATCTTTTCTATTTATGTCTAGCTTTTCCAGTATTTTAAATAGCTCATCAAGTCTAACTTTATCGAACGCCTTTGAATAATCTATGAAGCATACACACAGATCTTTCTGTGCTTCAATACATCTTTCCACTAACATTGTTATGGTGAATATAGCATTTCTGGTGCCCTTGTCAGGAACAAAGCCTGATTGTATTTTAGAAACCTCAGGTCTTAAACATTTTCTCAATCTTCCCATTAGTACTCGAAGCAAGATTTTTGTAAAATGACTTATAAGGCTAATCGTTATATGCATACCACACTCAGTGGCACCTGGCGTTTTAGGTAAAGCTATAAAAACTGACTTCATCTTATCTTCTGGGATCTCACCGCTGTCATAAATAGAATTTAAGAGCTTTGTTGTTATTTCAGTGCCTAGTTCTTCAAGCGCCACAATCACTTTAATTGGAATATTATCTGACCCTGTGACTTTTCCTTGTTTCATTCTCCTTACGCCAGCTTGTACTTCTGCTTTAAGTATTGGTGGTCCATTTATTTCATTCTTTATTACCGTTTTTTTCCTCTATTATCTTTGAAAAGTTCTATACTTGTTACAATCTCATTACTAACATCTGATTTGTGCTTGCTGAAGATACAGAGGCCTTTTCAATGTGTGATTTAGACCAATGCTCTAATTAAGAAAATGGATGTCTTAAAATTTTGGAAAGAGTTTTACAGAGCTTGCAACTGCATAAGGTCACAAGAACGCGCATTAATGGTTTAGACAAACAATGAGCACAGCACCTCTCCATAGAGTGCACAGGGGAGGCACTGTAGTCCATGTCCAGAATAGCCCTGGCATAGTTGACAATGTCAGCGCTGGAGTCTAGGGTCCTGTCGCCCTCGCTGAGGGAGGACATTGGTCGGGAAAGGCTGAACCCATCCGTCTGGGGGTCTCGATGAGCCGTGCTTGTTGTCGTTGTCGTCTTTAGGATGCCCTTGATTGGGGAGCTCTCTGGGCCTGTCATTGGTCTTTGGGGGGCTGAGATTACAGTCAAAGTATTGAGGTGAGGATTGTGATTGAATGTGCTTGTAGCCAGGAAATAAAATGAATGAGAAAAAAATTGAAAGAACAATAGTTTGTCCATCAATTTCTGACGATGACTAACACATCTTCAGAACAGAATATTATACTATGACTTTGCTTATTATACTTAAAAAAGGGTGCATCAGTAGTGATTGTCACGTTTTGCATTGGTAATACAAGATTAAAACAGATTCTAGAGGGACTGAAACAATGCAAGACCAAATCCGTCCCTTCATCACACATCCAATCACATCTCATGTAAAGAATGTAAGAAGAAACAAGAAATTAATTTCATAAAAAGTTAAAGATAAATATTAATTCTCCTCATCTTCTCTCATCTGTCAGCCTATTTCCTATCCGGATTTCAATCTTTCTCATTTTCTGTCTCAATTCTCTAGCATAACTCAATAAGTGGTTGGCAGACACTTTTACTCTTTATCCCTGAGGGGGGGGGGGGGGGAGGAGAACCCACTACGCCGGGTGGGCTTTTTTGGCACTAAATCTAAAAATGACAAAAATGTCATTACATGGGTCATTAAATCAAAACATGTAAACCTATTTTAATAGTTCTTCATCTAATGAATGAACTTCTGGAAAAAGGGACCTGTTTTCGGCAATTGCCAAAAAGTAATTTCACGTCAAAGTCGTCGTAAAGAAATGCGCTGAGCTGCTGACGTCAGCGGCTCACCGGACAGCAGTTCCGACCTGATCAGTTACCCTACTTGTGTGAAAAAAATCAAAATGAAACTGTGGTTTTTTAATAACTTAAAAGTTCAATTTCAAAATCACTTTATTTTTAAATGGTTACACTGACAAAAAAACTCTTTTTCTCGAAACTGCTGAGAAGAAAAACAGGCGTTTTGTCAGCTTACGGCAGATCATTTGTGTAAGACGTCCACCTGTCTAAGACAGACACTTTACTCCTCAACAATGGGTGGCCGTCTTAAGACATTTCCAACAGTACTTTCTGCCCAACTTACATCTGCTAAGAGACGATGGTTTCCGCGACCAGGTACTGGGGCTTATCGGCTTCCTGGTGGGCGATCTTGGGCTCCGGCCCCTTCCAGCACGAGAAGGTGAAGTCTTCCTCACTTTGGGCGAGTGTTCTGCACGTCTTGGTGACCTGGACGGCGAGCGAGCTGAGTACATCTCGCCTCCATCCCATGGCAGCGCGGGTTTGTCCACCAGGATGTCGCCCATGAGGTGCTCAGCCTCCATCAGCCGCTGGTCCATGAACTCAGACATCATGTCCTTCCGCCGCTGGTGGATCTCCTCTTCCATGTTCTTTAGGTTCAGTGTAGACACCTGAGAGAGGAAAAGACACAACAGACTTCAGGCTCAGCTTATACACCAGAGAGAAAAAGAAACAAGACACTTTAGGTTCAGCTTAGACACCTGAGAGAGGAAAAGACACCTGAGAGAGAAAAAGACACAAGACACTTCAGGTTCTGCTTAGACACCTGAGAGAGGAAAAGACACCTGAGAGGAAAAGACACCTGAGAGAGGAAAAGACACAAGAGACTTCAGGTTTAGCTAATACATCTGAAAGAGGAAAAGACACCTAAGAGAGGAAAAGACACAAGAGACTTCAGGTTCAGCTAATACATCTGAGAGAGGAAAAGACACAAGACACTTCAGGTTCAGCTTATACACCTGAGAGAGAAAAAGACACAAAGAGATTTAAGATAAGATAAGATAAAATACATCTTTATTGTCCAGATCTTGGCACACTGGTTTGGCGTTCACCGAGTACACACATACACATACACACACATACACACACAAATGTGCACACACACACATAGTATGCTTGCACTCACTCATGTTCATACAAATGCTATATTTATTATCATTATTATTATTACTACTATTTTTACTATTATTATTATTATCATTCTTCTTCTTCTTCTTCTTTTTCTTTTTCTTCTTCTTCTTCTTCTTCTTCTTCTTCTTCTTCTTCTTCTTCTTCTTCTTGTTATGATTATTATTATTATTAGTAGTATTTCTATTACTATTATCATTATTCTTATCATCCTCTTTTTCAGGTATAAAATTGACTCATACCATCATCAATACAAGCTATTCGCTCATTGACAGGTGTGTGAGAAGAACATAATATTGTATGTCCAAGTAAGACACCAGAAACACACACAAAATGGACGAGCCAAAAGTAAGACCAACAAAATAACCTACAGATCCGCCTTGTAGGAGGACCAATAATCCCAAATATCCTAGAGCAAAAAATGCAAGCTACACTTTTTAACAATCTAACAAGACTTATCATGTCAATGAAGGATTAAAAGAGAATACAACAAATAACAAATAAATAGACAAACAAATGATTAGACTATACACAAAACAAAATAAAAAATCAATCAAATATAAGAAAATGAAAGAATGACTGAGTGAATCATAGACGAAGAGTAAATGAGCATCTGCAGTAGAAGAATACAATGCAGACACTATCTAATCATTCTCATCTCTTTCATTCTTCTTTTCCCTCTCCTTTTCTTCTCTCTCTGCTAATCTGACAAACTTGCAATGATTCTTTACCAGCCCCCAAGACACGTTAAGTATGTTCATTCTTCTTTTTCTCCTCCACCTCTTCTTTCTCCACTAACCTGACATACATATAAGGATTTCTTACAGCCTCCTAAGACTTGAAAGGCTTGTACTTCCTCAGTACTTAAATTCTCCTTTTTTTCTCCCCCTCCTCCTCTTCTTCTTTCTCCACTAACCTCATCATCATCATTATAGCCTTTCTCACCCTGAATCAGGATATAGGCCACGAACAAACACTTTCCACCTTTCCCTATCCTGGGCTAGTCGCTTGATGTCACTCATCCATGTCTTCCCATTTTTTTGTACATCCATTTCCGTTACTCTTCTCCAGGTTCCACGAGGTCTTTCTCTAGATCTTTTACCCTGTTTACTTTCCTTGTCATGCTGACATAAATATGATTCCTTACAACCTCCTGAGACTTGAAAGGCTTGTACTTCCTCAGCACTTAAATTCTCCTTTTTTTCTCATCCTCCTCCTCTTCTTTTTCCTTGAAACTGACATACATATAATGATTTTTTACCACCCCCTGAGACTTGAAAGGCTTGTACTTTCTAAGTACTTTAATTCTCCTTTTTTCTCCTTCTTCTCCTCTTCTGTCTCTCCTATCCTGACATACATATAACGATCGATTCCTTACCACCTCCTGAGCCTCTGACATACAAACACGACAAGTCCTTACCACTGGTTGATACTTGAAAGACGTGTACTTTCTCACTATTATAATTGTTCTTTTTTCTCCTCCCCATCTCTTCTTTCTCCTTAAAACAGAAACACCATTACGACAAAACCTTACACCGCCTGAAACTTTGACACACACAAGCATAACAAGTCCTTACCACCGCCTGAGACTTAAAAGGCTTGGGCTCTCTCTCTATCATCTCCGTCCTCCTCTTCCTGTACTCCTCGTGCCTCTGATGGAACTTCTCCGTCATCCACTGTTTCAGCTCCTCCCTCTCCGCAGACGTCCTCTTCCTCAGCTGCTCATCCGCCTTCTTCACACTGAGGAGTTTCTCGCGGGGAGTCACCTTGCCGTATTTTCTGGTGAAGGAGTTTGAGTTTTCGTTAAAGAGAAAAATCACAAAAAGGTTGCAGAAAAGGAGCAAAAGAAGGAGCAAACCACAACCAAGCCTCCGCCAACCAACCACCATACAAAACACACATACACGCACATGCACACATATACGCGCATGCACCACACACACACACACACACACACACACACACACACACACACACACAAACAAACAACTAAACACACATCCTTCACAAAAAAACAAACACATAGGAGTAATATTCTAGTAGGCATTTTATGGAACTTGCAATGCAATTAGGTCATAAAAGTGCTGAAGATTAGAGATGTTACAAGACAGTAACAAACATAAAAAAGGAGGAGAGATAAGAACGATAGATGTTTCACAGGAAAGGAGGAACAAACCACATCAGAGCACCCACCAACCACCCATAAACACACAGCAGGGGCATAATAAAGGTACAAACAAATCTCCACAAAAACATATCTATGGTAAGTTAGTTATGAATTCACTTGAAAATAATGGAACTTGACCCATAGCAAAGATCAGGCCTACGTGTATGGATTCCACCCAGTCTTCTTCAAGATAGAGAGAAAGAGAAAATGAGAGATAAAGAAAGATGCAGAGACACAGGGAGAGTGGGAGAGAAAGAGAAAGAGAAAGAGGAGACGGGGTGGACTGAGATTTTTTTTAAACGAGAAAAAGAATTAAAAGAGATATAGAGAAAAAAGAGAAAGAAAAAAAAAAGAAAAAAAGAGAGAAAAACAATCTTTACATTTAAACAGGATCATCCAACAGTTAAACAAACAGGAACACTATATCTAATTTAACTGAACTAGCAGCGTCTGGTCATTAAAAAAACAAACAAACAAACAAACTTTCTCACCCATCCCTCTGCATCTGCTCCCTGGCGTCTTTCTCTAACTGCTCTGCTATCTCCTGGGAGAAACCGGCCGTCTGGAGGTCAACGCCCTCCTCTGCCAGCACCTCCCCGATTAGGTCTGTGAGCTCACTGCCTGCAGATGTGGTCAGTCCTCCACCGCTGGTGTCATGAGCAAATGAAGCAGGTCACACGCAAAGTCAATGACACACGTGGGAAAAGATAACTGGACTTTGTTTGATTGTTTGTTTGATTGTTTGATTGATGGCTTGTTTGATTGTTTGTTTGTTTGTTTAGCTTTAGTTTCATTTTAGTAAGAGTTTTACAGCATTTGCGACACAAACAGGTAAAAAAATATTCCAAAGATCAGAGGTTTTACTAAATATCTGTCCCCATGGACTTACGCACCCCCGCATAATTTAGAAAAATTGGATCATTATTTGCATAATTTCTGATTATTTTCCTTTATCATTCTTTGAAAAAATTAACAGAATAGCATAACTTCACATTTTTGGGCTCAGTTTGCATAATTTCAGAATTTTTCTTGCATAAAACGACGGGGAAAGAAATATAGAGTAACGTACAAAAAAAAAGAAGGAATAGAAATAAAGATGGTAAAAATCTGTTTGTTTTTTAGTTTGTTTGTTTGTTTGAGTTTAGAGAAGCACACTGATCTAATAATGGTCACTGAACGCAGCACAAGGCAAGACAGAAACAAAAGATGGAAAGAGAAGAAATAAGACCAACTGGGGGCATCTTACAACATGAAAACAACATACAAATGGGCCACGATGGCGTGGAATCAGGCTCTCGTCAATTTTTTGGCATGTCGAGTTATTGGCATCATCTTAAATGAAAAAAAAAATCAGTTTATCTTGAATACAAGTCCATGTATTGGCAAATGAAACAGGTGGAGTCACCTGATCTCAGAGGTAAAATTAGTGAGAAAATGGCCGCCAAAGATTAGTTATTTCCTTAGTTTGAGAGTATGTGGAAAATTTACATTTTTTTGTGCCTATAATCAACGTTTTTCAGTAAAATCTACACAGAAATGTGTTCTTAAATAGGTGTGAACGGTGTTGAACCAAAAAACAAAAATTTGATAAAAATCCACAAGCCTGCAGGAAAATGCCAGTTTCTTCCCTTTGATTCTATTGACGAGCATCTGATTTCACCACGTTGCCTCACAAATGGAGTAGGATTGGAAAAAAGATACTACGGGACCCACAGGTATATCCCATGACAAGAGATGTGTATACCCCCACACTTTTTTTCACATCTTGAACAAAAAGTCGAGATATCTACAATAGAAAGGGGTGGGAGTCACCCGATGTCTGAGGTAAAATAAGCATGAAAATAGCTATCAAAGTTTGGCGACTTTTAAAGCTTGTGTCCTTGGAAACAGCAAATTTACAATTTTTTTGCCTCTGATTAACGTTTTTTCAGGAGAATGCACACAGAAATGCATTTTTAAATGGATCATAAGAGGTGCTGTGCAAGCAAAAACAAAAAAAATCGATACAAATTTCCCAACTTGCAGAAAAATGTCAGCTTTTGGGATTTCATTATTTGGCCGACCACCTGATTTCATCCCAAGTTTTCACACACACTCACACTCACACTCACACACACACACACACAAGCACACACGTGCACACGCACATATACACACACACAGACAACAAACACCCACACACCCACCCACACACACACACACACAGACAACAAACACCCACACACCCACCCACACACACACACACAGACAACAAACACCCACACACCCACCCACACACACACACACAGACAACAAACACCCACACACCCCCACACACACACACACATGCCCACACCCACACACAAACACACACAGACAACAAACACCCACACACCCACATGCCCACACCCACACACACACACACACACACACACACACCCACACCCACACACAGACACATACACACATATATATAAATACAGAGAGAAAACATCAGTAAAGACTACACCTGAAGATTTTTGACTCCACTGACCTGCGAGAGCTGAGTGTGCCTCTGGACTTTGCGGAGCGTGCGCTCACTAGTGGAGACCTGGCCGATGTCTTCGGAGCAGGGACTCCCTTTCCACTTCTCTCCTGCTCCTCTTCTTCCTGGGAATTTTTTTAAAGTTTTAGTAGAGATTTTACAGCGTTCGCAACTGCATAAGGTCATATTAGCGCCAGAAGATTAGAGGTGTTACAAGAGAGTAACAAACGCATAAAAGAAGAAGGGGAGATAAGGGCGATAGATGTTTGATAGGAAAGAAGAAGCAAACCACACCAGAGCACCCGCCAACCACCCACTCCTGGGATTTTAACAAGAATAATCTAAACTCAACTTTTTCAGACAAGGGGACATTTTTTTCACTTTGACATTTCCCTGAAGGAAGAGATAAAGCCTATTCTTTTCTTTTTCAAGTTTGTGCTGTGGTATCCTTTCTCAGACTCATTATAACTTACCATACAGTGAGATGAAGGGTGGTGGGGTGGAGGGAGGGGGAAAGAAGTGACATGAATGAGTTAAATATTCAACATTCATCCCAAAAAATAGATCCATTAACCAAACAGATATATTGGACAAGAAAAAGAAGAAAAATAAAATGGAAATAAAAACGAAAAAACAAACTTGTATATACTGTATTCTATAGATGCCATGTTACCTCTATAAACAACTTACTCTGATCATTTTGGAAACTGTACATTTACACACACAAAGTGAGGTATATTCATCACTTACCTCTTTATCTTCTTAGGTTATTGGTCACAAATAAATAAATATACAAACCGCCAAAACAATTTTTTATTTAAAAATCCCTGTATATTCATCACTTACCTCTTTTTCTTCTTAGGTTATTGATCTCAAATAAATAAATACATAAATAAACCTCAAGAAAAGCTAATAAATTTTTTAAATCCTTGTATATTCATCACTTACATCTTCTTCTCCTTCCAAAGAGTATCTCAGTTCTTTGTGTTTCTTTCGCCTTGACCTCTCCGGACTGGGGGATCTCGACCTCTGCACCGATATGGACGCATTCACATCTTGAATAGTATCCAAAAGCTGTGAATAGGTAGGTCAACATTAGCAGGAATGAGGGTGTGAAAGAGAGGAAAAATCGATACAAATGCCAAAAATTTTAAAAATTAAAACTAACAAAGCAAACACAGAAGATAGAGTACAAACAGATTGGTATTTTTTATCCAATTTTGAGTTCAGCAACAAGAGAGTGATTATTTAAAGCTGGAAAAAAAAACAAGACAGATGAACATAAATAACAGAGGAGCAGATGGTAAGAGAGATACGAAAAGTGGAAGAAAGAAAAAATGACTGTCAGCAGACAATACTTTGTTTGAATAAGGAAAAGCTCATTGACATGATAACTGTCACTGAGTGCAAAGAAAACGGCACAATAGAAAAATGGAAAAAAAATACATGAACAAAGCAAAAGAAAAGAAGTAGGACCTACCAGTAGTGCCCTAAAACCACCCTCAGGACAGGCTGATTTTGATAAATTAGCAAGACAACAAAATAAACAGTATAATGATTCTTCAAGTATAAGAGGAGCAAATGAAAAAAAAAAAGAAAAAGAAAAAAACGTACCAAATGAGAAGACTTGAAATCCCTCTCAATGTTCTGCGACATTTCGTCGATGGCTTTGATTTGGTCGGTCATGTCCCGGAGTCGTCGAATCATGGAAGACTTGGGCTCCGAAACGCTGCTGCGCGGTAACACGGCCACAGACAGACTGGAGAACATGCGAGTTGTATGAGTGTGAGGAATAGATCGCAAGGGACTTAGAGCCTACTTTCAAGATGGGACCTATTGGCATGTTAAGCTTCTATTTTTAAAATGACCTATATAATGTCTCATAGGGCATTAAAATTCAGTAGCAAAAATAATATGGCTTGAAAACTGTCATTAACTGCGGGAGGACTGAGTTAAACAACAATTTCTTATACCCTTTACCACTCAATTTCTTCATTTTCATCCCTCAAATCAAAGCAATGACAGAAATGAACTCCAATCCATCCAAGACTTATCAAACTTAGCCAAAAAGAAAAATATGTAACCTGCCTGTAAAATCAATTATTAAACCTGCATTACATTACTATTGATCATTCTATGTCAGTTATTTAGGAGACCATGAAGAAGAGTCATTGCTAGGGATCTTCAAACACTTCTTTTAGTTTTAGTAAGAGTTTTACGGCACTTGCAACTCAATAAGGTCATATAAATGCCGAAGATTTGTGGTGTTACAAGAGAGTAACAACCATAAAAAAGAAGGAGAGATCAAAATAATAGATGTTTGATAGGAAAGAAGGACCAAACCACACAGGAAACAATGAGCTGTGATCATTGTTATTTGCAAAGACATGGGGGTTATACTTTACATTTACCAACAAGACATCATATAAAACAAGTATCTGTGACTTACGAGTCATCCCGAGGTTTAAGTCCGTCAAACAGTTTGACCGTCACAGAGTCGTAGCCCCGGGGTGGAGCTCTCGAGTCTCTGGGGGCAAACTTCTCCCTCAGCGTCTCCTCCATGGCGTCTGTTGGACAGAGCACAAACTATTCCCAAACTGCACAAATGTATATTTAGATACTTCGGCCATTCCAACTTACAACGTAAAAACCGAGCAATGCTATGAACTAACATGAAAACAACCAACTTGTATCCTGCGCGTTCATTTGATCTTATGCAGTTGTGAGCGTAGTACAACTTTTACCAAATTGAAAACTGCACAACACCTATGTCTACACCAGGAGCATCCTAGTCTGGTGGTAAGGCAACAAACTTGCAGGCTGAAGGTTGAGGACTCCAATCCCTGTTTTCCTGGGTAGAATGAAGCATCCTTGGGAAAAGCACTTTACCTCATTTCACTACATTTGGAGAAGAATACTTGAAGACAGGCAGTGACTAAAGATGTGAGTGAAAGCTTAATACATCTTTATTAAACAAAGCTTATCCTTATCTACAAACTTTTAGGTGTTTCAAGCTTCCATTAACATGATTTAGATCATAACATAGGAGGTGAGCTACCTCAGCCCTGCCTGTCATGAGCTAACCCAGACTTAGAAGGATAAAGCATCACAGCATACAGATTGACATATCTAATTTTTTTTTTAAGTTTCCCTGTAATAGAATAAAGCTTACTTATATTTATATTAGTTTATAGTCCAAGGGACATGATCAGGTTATTAAGTATAAGTTGTTGATTAAAAGATCGTTAGCCCTTTTAAGGACAACAGGAAGTACAGAAGAATAATAAACATACATGGCAGATAACTAGCAGGTGTTTGTACACTACATTCCCTACCCGGTACTCGGGAATTGAATTCTTTCCTTTTGTGAGTGATGGAAAAGAGCCTAACAACTACACCATAGACATGGGTCAAAGTTTATTTTTCCACATTGTATCATCTTCTTATCTTAGATAATACCCGGGTACCATTTGTTCACCAATCTGTAGCACTAGATGCCGCCCTACCTATCTGGTGAGCAGTCCTCTCCGAGGCCAACACAGCAGTGTCCAGTTTGTCCTGGTCCACAGCCGCCTCCTGGGCCTTGGTTCTGTCCGGGATGTCCTTCAGAACTGATGACGCTCTGATGTCCACCACATTCAAGAACGCCCGGCCTCTTCCAGTCTGACAGGACAAAGAGTCATGGTTAAAACATTGCTAAAACATTTGATAAACGAGAACGTTCTGAAACAAGGGTTATCCTTATAATCATCCAACAACAATTTCATGTTTAGTTTAATTTCAGTTACATCCCAACTCACTTCATTTTTTTTCTCAGAAATTCACACACCTAAGGAAGCAATAAAAGACTTAAAATCATCTTGCATATTTCTGAATCCCTAATAACAAATGGAAACTGGGAGAACGGCACTGTATAAAATTTTTTTACAAAAAGCAGATTTAAAAAAGGAACCAAATACTGGCTCAGTGTTGAATGAATAAATCAGATGCTTCTTTTAAACTTTTAATGCACAGAAAATACAGAAACATGTCTGTGGTGTAGCCATAATGCTCTTTATTATCTCACTCAGAAGACCTGAGTTCGATTCCCAGGTGGGGAGAATTTTTACAGTTTCTCTGTCTTTTTGCTGGGACATTATATCTTTCTTAATCTCAGTCGTCCTTGACAGGCAAGGCTAAAGCCTCTCTTCTAAATGATCTGAATTGTGTAAGCGGGGGTGTAAAATACCTAAAATGAAAGGGAAAAAAAGGGTAAGTCTCATTACTTTTTCTTGAAATCTAACAACATTTAGAAGCTTCATCTCACCATGCAGCAACACCCCTTGGGTTTGAGTCTTAAGTTAATCATTGTTAAGAAATTCAAATAGAGAGACTCAAATTGTAACCTACAGCAACCCAGCAAAATAACAGCGACATTTCCTAAAAATTAGAACAACTCATTGAAAATACCGATGAGAAGAAGTAGTGGGCTGAGCTATAAAGCCAAGGAACCAACCGCACGTAATGCTGATGCACCTAATGGCTTCACCACAGATGCCATTCTTTTCTTTCTCTGCATTGAAAGTTAAAAAGACACACATTTGGTTTATTCGTTTTACATTAAGAAAGCGAATCACCGATCTTTGAAACTTTACGGCAATCAGTTTGTGACTATGGGATATGTGTACATGAAATATAAGCAGCCCTTAACTCTATATCTCCAGCAAGCCACTTCCAGTGGCTTGGGCACATTCCAATACGGCGATTTCAATGTCTAATTAAAATTGCCAATAATAGGTCTCTTATAACCAGAAGATGTTTCATTAGACGAAGAGCTATCAAACTAGGTACATTTATTTTGATTTGATGATCAATTTAGAGACGTATGTGTCATTCTTAGATTTCGTACCAAAAGAGGGTCCCTGCATAGTGGGTTGTATTTTGTTTGTTTTTTATAGTAGAGGGTTTTACGGCACTCGCAACTGCATACGGTCATTTGAGCTCCTCAGAGAGAAAGAGTTAAAATAAGTAGCAAAATAAACAAGCCAACTCACAGGGTCGCTGGGCGCTGCATGAGCAGCCACCCCGCTCTGTGAGTCCTGGTCAGCGAAGCGTAGCCCCATGAAGATGTCCGGAGGCACCAGGTTGTTGTGACGCTTCAGGTCGTACTCACGCAATGCCTCCTCGATAGGATCCGAACCTGGGGGTAAAATCGCAGATAAACTCAAGTAAACTGCAGTCAAAAATTTGTCGCGCAACTTATCCTCAATTATCTCTTTAACAGGCCAGTCATTGAGACCCAATTTTTGCACAGCAGTATGTATCAATTTGTCATAATTTAATCATATTTTCGCATAACAATTGAGGCTAGTTTAAAAAATTAAGCCATCCCCCCCCACCTCCTTCTATCGCAAATATCTCAGCTTCTATTCAAGATAGCTGGGTATTTTTTATGCCAAACGCAAGACAATTGGATAAGCTTGGAGATAATACTAATAACTCTATATGCCCCAAAATTGACGGGCACCTGATTCCACAGCGTTGTGCCACACATTATGATATAAAAAGAATCATTTTAATTTACAAATGAAGTTCCATTCAAAATACTATTCCAAACAAACAAATATTAATGTCAGTGGCCATCGCTGAATACATTACACACACACACGCGCACACACACATACACACTCACACACACGCACACACACACACACACACACACACACAAACAAACCTGTGTCCTTGGTGATGGAGGTGGCTGCCTCAGCAGTCCTCACAACCTCCATGGCGGGATCAGTGGCCATGGCTGCGTCCACCTGCTCCTGGGTCATGGTGCTGAAGTCCACCTGCAGCCAACCGACAAGCAAAACATGGCAATTTATCTGACTGCAGTAGAGCTCTGATCAGCAAAACATGGCAACTTATCTGACTGTAGTAGAGCTCCGATCAGCAAAACATGGCAACTTATCTGACTGCAGTAGAGCTCCGATCAGCAAAACATGGCAACTTATCTGACTGCAGTAGAGCTCCAACAAGCAAAACATGGCAACTTATCTGACTGCAGTAGAGCTTCGACAAGCAAAACATGGCAACTTATCTGACTGCAGTAGAGCTTCGACAAGCAAAACATGGCAACTTATCTGACTGCAGCAGAGCTTCGACAAGCAAAACATGGCAACTTATCTGACTGCAGTAGAGCTTCGACAAGCAAAACATGGCAACCTATCTGACTGCAGTAGAGCTTCGACAAGCAAAACATGGCAACTTATCTGACTGCAGTAGAGCTTCGACAAGCAAAACATGGCAACTTATCTGACTGCAGTAGAGCTTCGACAAGCAAAACATGGCAACTTATCTGACTGCAGTAGAGCTATACTTCTCCCTCCGAGACTTAACTTTGACAACACACTCTACGGAACATTACAGCAACTGCAGCTAACCTGCACTTATCACTACATGGCATTGGACAGAAGGGCGAGAGAGCAGCTGTTGCTGGATCGATAACAACAACAACTATAAAAATCTGACTGCACTAAATCACGTGCTTGTTGAAAAAAAAAAAGTACATTGACAAAAAGATCATGATAATTTTAGAACTCGAGTTCATTTATTTTAGAAATAAGTCACTACTAAATAAGTGACACAGATGTAATGATTAGGCTCTGCGTCTGAAATCATCATGCAGGCAACAGAAAAAAACCCACAATAAAAGTCACTCAGTGTGGGGGGAGGAGCAAGACAGACAGAAACGACTAGAAAGAAAGAAAAGACGCAAACACATACAGAGGATCAATAGTCAAACAAATCAAAATAGCTCCCTTAAAGGCACCAATTTTGTTCAGGGACATGAGAATTGATATCTCTCTCATCTAAGAGATGAGCCAAGAAAAAGAAGCTAGAGTATCATCCACACCCCCCAGCGTGACTGTGTTAAAGTTCTGGTAATGGAACTTGTAGAAAAGAAAAGTGTGAGACTCACCTTGGCCTTGACCCGTTTGGCAGCATGCCTGTGCATGGCTTGTGCCAACTGCATGTGCAGTGCCGAGTTTGTCTCATTGACCTCCGGACCAAACAAGTTCTCGCCAAGCTTCAGATAGCTCTCAAATATACCTGTGCAGGGGGAACAAGCTAGTTGAAAGACATACCTATCATGTGGGACTCTAAATAACTTCATACAGATTGGTACATATGGTGTGGATTTGATTGAGGTTTGAGTATACAAACGCATAATGACAGCTTCTTTACTGTTGAGAAACAAATGTCTTCCAAAGAAATTTTCATTACAAGGCAAGTTCCTCAAAAGTACATTATTTTGGAAGACATGCATCTGCTCCTCATACCCTTAAAAGTAAAAGGAAATATTCGTTCTTACTTAGCAAAAAAGAAGAAGAAATGAAAACATGAAAAAAAAATTTTTATGATCGTTGGACGCACCAGTTGGCAGAGCAAATCCATCGCTGACAGGAGCGTCCATGCCAGCAACATCAGCACCTGTGGCCACTGGACGTCTGGGACTTGCTGATTTGGATCGCCCATCTTCTTCTTTCCCTTCCTCCTCCTCAGCGACATCCTCTTGCTCTGCCCGAGATCCTTCTCTCTCCGACAAAGTTCTCTCCGAGGTCTGAGACCGCAGAGATTGAGACCTCAAGGACTGGGACCGCATCGACTCCTAGCAGAGATGGAGATAACGTGAAGATAATGAGACTGTATATGTGATGCAGTGTGGTGAAATCAGGCACTCACCAAATAACGAAATCAGAGAAACTTGCTTTTTTCCAGCAGGTGGGAAATTTTTTTATTGAATTTTCGTTTTTTGGCTCATCCCTTTTATGTCCATAAAAGAAAAAGGTTTCCATTTGAATTTTACTGAAAAACATTGATCAAAGGGACAAAATATCTCTTTTTCAATTTGCAAGGACTCTTTAGCTGTTGGAGTTACTACACTTTGGCAGTCATTTTCTCACTAATTTCACCACTGAAACCAGGTGACCTCACCTCCTTCAATCTTAACTATCTTGACTTCTATTCAAGATAATTGGATATTTATTTCACTGGAAGCAAGGCAAATGAAAGCTTTCAGATGACACCAATAACTCGACATGCCCAAAAGTTGATGAGCTCCTGATTCCACCGCGTCGTGACACATTTTCTTCTGTATTATGTTATCTATTTTAGAGAACAGAAAGGATCCGTTGATGCTTTGTTTCATTTCGTCGCCTCAGAATTATTTTGCCCGTAGTGTATTTAAATATAGAGTGCACTTTGGACAAAATAATTCTTAGGCGATGATTTGTTGAATGACATAAAGCATTGGCCTGCTTATACTATAATAGTAGGACGTGCATTACAACTGCTGATTCAGTCTGTGTTCTATTTCTCTATTCCAGCCATTCATTCAGTCTTTAGCTTTTCCCCTCCTGCCATTTAGTTGTCTTGGTGCACTCTTTACAGCCTAATTCAAGAGCCTCTTTCACAAACATAATGTCAAAGAAACATAGTGAGGGAGAAAAACAAAAAGCTAATCAAAATTCATTTATGTGAATCAAGCCAATCCTTCCTACCAGAGATTTCCGAAGCTCCTCAGAGCCCTCTAGATGCAACAGCTGCTGTCCGGCTGCGTGCTGTGCGGCCTCCTCTCGGCCCTGCATGATCTGCTCCTGGAACTGTCTCAGCAGCCTGTGCCGCGTCTCCTCCACCACGTTGCTCTGTCTCTGGCGCGCTAGATCTGCCTCGCTGGCACCGTACGACACACCTGGCGGAAGAATCCTCAGGAGTGGGAAGCCAGACGGAGCCGATGCTGATGTCTGCTCGGCTGGAGCTGACAGTAGAGGGAGGGGCCTCTGTTCATAGGGAGGCGGGGGATACCGCTGGAGGAAAGGCAGCGGCTGATCTGACGGTCGGGGCGCCGTAAAGGATGATGAAGCCTGCTGTTGTGCTTGAGGAGGCATGAGAGAGAAAGGAGGAGGACGAGGGGAAGAATGCGAAGCGTAATGTGATTGAGAATGAAACTGAGGAGGAGCAGGTGGAGGCACTTGAGATAAAAATCTGCGCAGATTCTGAAATGGTTCATGTTCCTGTGTGGGTGGGTCAACGCGCAGCAGAGGCAGTTTGGGCACACCAGGTCCCTGGTTGTGGGTCGGGGCAACACCGGACGAGGTCCAGGCTTGGAACGGAAGATATGGAAGATGGATGTTTTCTCCAGCACTGCCGGATGGAGGTCTGAACAAAAGCAAGAAAACAAAAAACTGTGAACATAATAAGAGAAAAGAAGTATTTTGAGAGGGAAAAATATATGAATGGTAGGTGGAAGCCTGAAAACATGAACATACAAACTTGGGCCAACGTGCGAAGAAGTAGTATTTTTTAAATTTTATTTTGGGTAAATTTTTTACAGCGCTCGCAACTGCATAAGGTTATATGAGCACATGGGCTATATCAAACATTTTTAGTTGTGAGAAATTTTGAATTTTGCCCAGGTAGCGGCCGAAGCCTACTCTTATCGATTTTAGACCACCAAGGGATCTTTCATGTGCGCAACTTGTACACGAGATCTCCAAGATTTTTCGCCCTTGTCCGAGAAGGCGAAGCGTAGATCTCTCCTACCAGAGGATCAGGGGTGTAGCTGAAAGACAGCAGTAAGAAGGAGCCAAGGAGTAGCAGTAAAAAGGCTATAGAAAGAGTCAGAAGCCCAGAGGAGGGGTAAAGGAGGTGAGGAGGTGGGGGCAGAACATTGCTAGAGAGCAGGAAATGTGGTGAAAGGAGACAATTTTAGAGAAGAAAATTTTTCGGTCGCTACCCGGATTAGAACCAGGGACCTTTGAATGAGAGGCGAACACCTTAACCTCCAAGCCACGAGAACCCCCAAAGAAGTGGTACACAGTCCAACCTGCTCTGATGGCCACCTGTGTTAGACTTGCACAAACGGCAACTTCCCATTTCCTTCCTTGCATACTTTTTACATTAAATAAAACTCTGTAAGATGGCCACCGGCAAAAGACAGCCACTTCTAACCTGAAAATAGGTGGCCATCTTGAACAGTTTCGACTTCTTTTTTAAGACAAGAAAAAAGCTAATGGAGGTCTGACAGAAAACATGTAGATATAATAATGTACATGTAAATGTGCAGAGCATGGAATATTTCGAAAAAAGAAAATAAGAAAGTTATATAGAAGTCTGAATGAAAACATATGGATATACGCATAGACAAATGAAATATTTTGACATTAAAAAAAAGGAACGTTGAGCTAAAGAAGAAGAGAATTACCAAAGATCTGGTGTATACACATGGTAGCAAAGAGCAAGTGGCTGGTTTGAATTAGAAGAAACAGATGTCATAAAATAATATAAGCTTTAACGGATCACATCTTATCCATCTACTGTCAAATTTTGACAATAACCAAGACAAAAATATTAACAATGTGTTTATAAAGAAGGAAATTCATCTGAATTTAAACCATTTCGAGAGACAAACAGAGACAGAGAGTAAAACATGAACCAGCAAAATTAATATATCAAAGAGACAGAAGAAATGCAAATGATTTAAACAAGGCCAATAACTTTCCAAACAAAAGATGCAGATAATTATACTTTCCCTTCAAGTTCATGCATTGAATATATGTAGGATGGACAAACTAAACGATAGTAAAACTACATTGTTAACACATATAAGAAACTTTCCTTTAAACACTTACATGTCACTGACACAGCTGTTTCATGAGTGGGCACTGAGGTGAGTTCTTCAGCAAAACACTTCAACCCTTGCTCAAATAACTGGTTTCTTCACCGCAGTGGCCAACAATGACATGCCACTGTTTCAATGTGAGATTTGATATCATTGACAATCATGCACATCTTTGTAAAACAAATCTCCATCAAAAATCAAGGAAATTTTCTTTTCTTTTGCCCTTTTCTGTAACCCAGTCTAAAAAATTTAGTCTCGGCATAACCAGAATGTTTAAGGAGTGAAAGAACAAATAAGATAACCAAAAAACTGCATACCCTGGATAACTAGAGAAGACTTGTTGGGCTCTCTGGCTGATCTGTTCACTGTGTGAGGCGGACAAATGTCGACCTCCAGGGTGGGGAACCTGTAAAATCAGGAGGACAACACAGATTTACACAGCTTGCTTGTTTGTTTGTTTGTTTGCTTGTGAAATTGTTTGCTTGTTTAATTGTTTGCGAGTAGAGTCGCAAGAAGAAAGTGAAAGAAAGAAAAATTTCAAAAAGACCAACATGGAGAGTGATTTCAGCCTGATGGTTCTGAAGTTATGTTGACATGTTTAAACTGAAAGAAAGGAACACTTTGACAACTTTCACTTGATGATTCCAGAAATGCAATTATGAGTGTAGCAGTTGCAAAAAGGTAGGTAGATATTTTATGCAGAGTTTGAGGCTATTGCTCACATCACATAAAGCATACACATTTTAGAGAGGAAACTTCTGTGAAAAAGCATAAATTATAAATGAAGCACATGTCAGTAATATTTTAAGAAAATATTTTGTGTAGTTAAACAGAGTTTTCATAATAGAATAGTACAGGTTGTACTGTACACTTTTATCCGGGTGTTAATAATCATTGTAGATTTTTATCACTAGGTTGAGTTAGGGAATTATTCAGACTAGATGCATGAAGAAAGAAAAGAAAGAAAAATTTGCGCAAGTCCCACCTGAGTAGTTTCGGCCTGAAGGTTCTGAAGCTCAGACAAGGCTTCCCTCATGTGGCCGCTCTGCTTGCTCTTGCTCGACCGCCTGCGAGAGTGACTCAGCTGCTTGGCTGACGACTGAGACACTAGCTCTTCGTGAAAACTGATTGTCTGAGCGATTGTGTCATCATCGCTCCACCCGGCCACATTTCTGGACGGGGAGTTCCCAACGTGAGGCTGCTGAGACCTGACCGCCCGCTGAGGAGAGGCGGCATGGTGGACATTGTTGGAGGTCTGTTGTGCCAGGCTGGGCGGGAAAACCTCCGGTACTGGGGAGCCTGGGAGGGGAGCCCCGTCCACTGCACCCATCAGCGCAAGCATACCACGGTGCTGGACCTGAGGTAAAAAAAAACAATAAAAGGAAACTTTGACCATCAAATTACTTTTTGTTTCTCTTTACTGTGGGGGAAGGGGGGGGAGGGGGGGAGGAGAGGATCCTTGTATTTGTCGGGCATTTTGCATTTTGCTCCTTTTTGTTCAACTTTCACTCAATTTTTAAAAAAACTCAACACCTTTCAAGTCCATTTTAAAAAACAAAATTCTGTGTGATCCTCACTGAAAAACATTGATGAAAGGTTAAAGAAAAAATGAAAATTTGCAGTTTCCAAAGACACTCAAGCTTTGGAAGTCACCAAACTTTGGCAGCCAATTTCTCTTTAATTTTGCTTCTGACACCTGGCGACCCCCACCTCCTTCAATCAAAGATATCTCGACTTCTATTTACTTTTTCCATCAGAAGCAAGACAAACAAACAAGTTAAAAGATAAAAACAACTTCAAATACCTAAAAATTCATGAGCGGCTGATTGCATGGTGTTGTTAACAAATGTAAGGCAGCTATTGGAGTTACCAAACTTAGGCGGCCCTTTTATTGCTTATTTCATTACTACAAGAGTTAATGCTCAGATGCTACGGGATCACTACCAACAACAACAACGATGACGAAGTATTCCTAAGAGCAGTCAATCAATATAGCACCAACAAAACCACTGGCTAACCTCAAAGATGCGTCTCAACTCTCCCCGGATGATTCCTTGCAGCTGACTCGCCACATCTCCACCAAAGCCATTCTGTGACTGGCTGCCCATTACCACTCTCCTGGGCGATGCTGCTCTCCTCGGCGATGGCGCAGTGGGAAGAGGCTGCCTCAGGCTGTCAGCCTGGCTGTGGTTGCTCTTGTGGCTGGCTGGTGGGGGGGACAGGTTGGGTGTCTGGGCTCCTAGTGATGTAAAATGCATATGGTAGGGCAATATAGCTTGCAATGTGGAATCGATAACTTTTCTCTTGGTACTAAAACCCTCGAGTAACTTTCTCTTCGTTTCAATCTAACTTGCCAAAACAGTTGTCTTTCATTATTTTGATGAGTGCATGATTTCACCACGCTGCCTCACATATGATCGGCGCTTCTTGCTTGGTACAAACAATAAGATACTGACTCCACAATGGTCATTTAATGTCATTTTTTTTAAAAGCACTCAACCAGAAATAACAAAAGAGACAGGAAAAAAAAAGAGCTTACTTCAGAAATCGTCAAGCCACAGACAAATCCTGAGATGACAAATAACTGGGTAGTATGTTAGGTTTTAAAGTAGAGCACTGGACACTTAAGGAGGCAAACTCTTCCATGATGCAGACTAAAAAAGTCTGAATTCAATGACAGAACAAGGTAAAAATAAGTCACAACCCAGCTCCAAGTACATAGGAGCAGTAAGGATCTACTTCAGCCCTCCATTTGGAACTTTCATAACTATCTTCCCACATCCAGGGTCTCTGCTCGCCGTGGGGCCAACATGAAAGGTAGCCTTGATATCATGCACGAAAGACAAACAATATCTATGGGGGGGGGGGAGGCTGGATAGACGTTTACCAGAGGAGCTCATATCCAAAAAGCAAGGAGGGAAAAATTCTTCAAAATTCTAAAACTCCACGCAGGATCTCAAGAGAGAAGCTGCCTGGTCAGAGGCACAAGTAATGATGACAAAATTCCATACGTAAATATCAAGAGAGTCTCGCTTCTCGTTCATTTTAAATGGACACCTCAGTGCCTAGAAAGAAGGCTGCTGTTCGCCACAGGTCCTCCAGGCTCCCGTAGAGAAGAGTGAAAAATGGCCCAACCAGCAGACGTTGGTCCACCCCCCGGGGCGGTGCTACTGACTGAAGTGTCTCTAGGCCTTTTCCAAATTGGGAACATTAACTTGTTCTTATGTACAGTACAATTGTAATTGGGCTGATTCACCAATGTCATGCTCATAACTGTGCCTGAACTGCAACATGGAACTGCTTCTCTTTCTTTCCTAATCCTTACTATCGTCATTTTTTCTTCTACTTCTTTTGTATGTTTGTCACACTCTTGTGACCCGCTATTTCCAGGGCGCCTTGATAGTCCAAGCAGACTTTGTGCTGTTGAAGCTAGAGAGGTGAGTAGAGTAGGTCTGATTCCCTGTAAGGACTTCTCTGTTGACATCCACCCCTTGGCGCTCATATGACCTTATGCAGTTGCGAGCGCTGTAAAACCTCTACTAAAACTAAGACGTTGGTCCTACCTGGTGTACTCTCCGGTTTCACTGGTGTGCTGCTGTCCTTAGGCTGGGGCACTCCCCCTGTCCCTCTCTCAGGAGACCTGGGAGAAAGTTGTATCAATAAGTGAGGCATTTTCTTTGTTTGGTACTTCCAGTTCAGGTTAATAGTAATAATAATATGTGTCGCGACACGGTGGAATCAGGCGCTCGTCAGTTTTTTGGGCATGTGGAGTTATTGGTATCCACTTAAAGCTTGTTTATTTGTCTGGCTTTTGATTAAAACAAAATCCATTTATCTTTAATAGAACTCAAGATATCTAGGCTTGAAGAAAGTAAGTGAGGTTGCCTGATTTCAGTGGTGAAATTATCGAGAAAAATGGCCACCAAAGTTTGGTAACTCTAACAGCTAAAGAGTCTTTGGAAATTGAAAAAAAGGCAAATTTTGTGCCTTTAATCAGTGTTTTTCAGTAAAATTCACATGGAAATATGTTTTTATATCAATGATCAAAATTTACAAACTGGCGGGAAAATGCCTATTTTTCTGATTTCATTATCTTGACAAGCGCCTGATTTCACCACGCTGCCTCACATATTAATAATAATAATAATAATAATAAAAATAATAATAATAATAATGATAATGATTAATGACATTTATATTGCACTCAACCCCAATTAAAAAACAATCTCTGAGCACTTTACATATATGTGAAAAAGCAAGTCATTGTGTTCCAACTTGAAATCTAGACACATCTATTTCGTCTCAAGTCAGAATTAATTTTGGCCAACTTTTGAATGCATATACGTCTTTTGAATGTATATACGTATGTGTACACAAATGAGCCATTCTCAAATTGAGCACAGAGTATTCCTATTCCTCCATCCTTCTTGAGCAAAAAAACGGATAATGTGTATGAATTCAAGCTTTTTCAGCTAAAAAACAACTAAATATATATCGTACTATTTACTAAAATACCAGTCAAAGTCATCAATGGTATTAGATAAATCTCAAAAGAGATGTGTTTCTCATGTTCATTTTTGTTACATCATTCAATGGGAGTTTTCCATAAGCTCAGTTATGATCGCCAACATGGGCAGAGGACAGGCATGTCCCTTGTACCACGATGTGCTCTCAAACAACATCTTACCCTCCGCGTAGAGCGTTCAGCGTGTTCTTCAAGTCTCCATCCAGTTCATCTGAGGCAAGGGAGCTCACTCCAATAGAACTACTGTCCTCAGGGCTGCAGGATCAAACAGACAAAATATAGCGCTCTGTCCCCGGCAAAAGAGAGAGAGACAAACAGAGAGACAGAGACAGAGACAGAGTGAGAGAGAGAGAGAGAGAGAAAAAGAGGATTACTATCGGAGCTGTGCGCTGCATACTTTCTTTATATTATTGTACAGTGCATTGAACACTTCTTTGTGGAAATGCAGTAAATAAATGCACTTTATTATTATTATTATTTAAAAAGTTAATTTTTCCTACTTTTCCTAAGAGCAAAGATGATAACTTGTATCAGTTTAGATTTAGCTTAGTCTGAGTAAAAAGAAGAGCATAAGCACAACAACAAGACCATTCAATGCATTAAAAAAAATTAGACAGACAGACAGACAGACTAATAAAGAAGTAAGATCTACCTCTTCCATCCTCCAACCACTCAACAAGTCCGCTCTGATAAAAAAGATATTGCGTTATTCTTTTAGCAAAAACACTGAAATATAAACAAGTTGATACAGAAATAGGAATGAAAACCCTTCCATGTTTCAAAATTACAATATTTGTGTGCTTAAGAATGACTGAATCTCACAAGCCCTGCATTTTCAAATTTTAAAAACATCGGCTTTTTCTCACAACAGCACCAAGAGCAGGGTAACTTTATATTACAGCGTACCCGTCCAGGACTTGTGTGTAGGCGTCAATGATCTGGTCATGCTCTAGAGACATGGCCTGTAGGGAGTGCCTGAGAGCCGTCTCCTCGTGCACACTGGCAGTTCCCTCCACCGGGGAGATGTGCCTGGGCCGCGGCACCGGTCCACCCGGTCCACCACCGCCCCCGCTATTGACCGCTGATGACACCGGTGTTCCGTATGGGGACTGTCTCACGGGGCTTGCCTGACGAACTATGGAGGGTTCTGGGTACCGAGGCGGAGTACCAGATCTTGACATAGATGAGTTTCTGATGAATAAAAGAACTTATTAATTGTATAAAAGAAACACAAATTAAGTCTCAGCCATTGATTATTAAGTGAAAAAGTAGACATCAACCATAGCTGAATTTGTTTGAGTAAAGAGCACATCAACATACCTACTGCCATGAAGTGCAGAAGAAAAGCAAAATAGACACTTAGAAATAACAGAGAGAAAGAAAAGAATCAGGACCTGCGGTCTGTGGTGCTCTCTAACCACCCACAACAACAGTAATCATCTCAGGAATATGCAGTTTATTCGAAGCTAAAACTAAAAATCACAAGTCACTCCATTTCTCAAGATTTAACAGGGATGGAAAAAATCATACAACATAGCCCACAAGTTATTCTTGAACAAGGTACAAAAGTCCATAGATTTCTTAGGCGAGAAACATGTGAATATAATCAGCAAAGGCCTTCCTAAAGTGTACAATAAGGTCAGTGCACTTCTGTGTCCTGAAAGCTGTCATACTTTTAGTTTTAGTAAGAGTTTTACGGCACTCGCAACACGATAAGGTCACATAAGTGCTGAAGATTAGAGGTGTTATAAGAGAGTAACAAACACAAAAAAGAAGCAGGAAAGATCAGGATGATAGATGTTTGATAGGAAAGAAGGAGCAAACCACAGCAGAGCACCAGCCAACCACCCACTGTCATACTTTGGAGCCTTTCAAGTTACATTTGCATGTAATAACATGTTGATGTTGAATGTGCCGTTGTTGTTGTTGTTGTTGTTGTTGTTGTTGTTGTTGTTGTTGTTGTTGTTGTTGTCAATTCTGCTCAGCAGTTTGGCAGTCATCAGTATCTAGCCCCGAGCCAAAAGCGTTATGAAGAAATATGAAACAACTGTCAAATAGGTTTAAATAAGGAGCTTTCAGTGTCTGGTTAAAGGGGAAATAGGTTTCTTCGACCCCTTGTCAAAACAGAGCAGATTATCAATGACGCATGACAATGCAGGAAGCCGCCTTAAACAATAATTATTGTTCAAACTTCAACAGCACTGACAGCACCCCGGTCCCCATAAAATGGAATCGGCCGTCAATTTCCTTCAAATTATGTCTTTAAACTATAACTGTCTTCTCAGCGTCACTTCCAATTCCACATTTCTTTTTCGTCACACACCCCTACTAAACAAACATCATTCAATCCCAGCTTCAGTAACTAACCTTCTACTAGGGCTGGGCGACTGCCTTCGCATTGGACTGCGGCTGAGTCTGCGCGCCCTCCGACCCCTGCTGGTGCGCTCCGCCCTGACCTCTTCCTCCGTGCTCCTGCTGTACTTGTGTTCCAACAGCCATAGGGCTAGAACTGTCAGCTGGGCCGGAATACCAAGTCTCATCTTGGGCTGGAGTTTGAAAAAAACGGCAAGGCATTGTGAAACTAAAATGAAAAAAGGTAAGATGTTGTGAAACTAGAATGAAAATGGGTAAAGTTTTGTGGAACTAGAATGAAAAAAGGGAAAGGTATTGAGAAACTAGAATGAAAAAAAGTAACTAAGGCATGTTGAGACTAGAATGAAAATGGGTAATATATAGTAAAATTAGAACTTGAAAAAGAGTAACATATTGTGAAATTAGAGTAAAACTGGTAAGAAGTTGCGTTAAAGAATTCAAACCACTTGTAAGCAGACACCCTATTGAAGGGCAGCATTTTAAAAACTGTTAAAAAAACACAGTACCTGTCAATGTAAGAACACTGTCAATGTAAGAACAATGTTTTTCCTTGCAAAACAAAAAGTTTTTTAAGTGGTAAACCTTGGTAAGTGACTGATATCAAAACCAAGCGTCAGGAGTTGTTTTTTTTAGTTTTTCTCAAGCGAAATAAAAGTTCGCAAAGTTGGAAACCTTTCCAAGTGACTGATTTCAACACCAAGCGTCATGAGGGGAGGGAAGAGGAAGGGGTGCTCATTTTTTCTTTTCCTTCTCAAAATCATGACATGTGAAGTTATGCAGATCTGCCTTTGGAAGGCAGAATATGTTACGCCGTTCTGCCTTCAGTAGGCAGAATACTCACAGCAATCTCTAGCACCTCCTCGTGGTTCACCATGCCGAGAGCGTGCGACTTGTTGCCCCACATCTCCAGCCACTCCAGCAGCTGCTGCAGCGTCGTGTACTTCTTCCCAAAGTTCACCGTCAGCGACCAATACTGGCCCTCTTGCTCCCGGCTACCCAGACTGCTGTACAGGTTGTCCTCCGATTGGGTGAACCGGGAGGCCATGTGCGACAGGTTTTGGTGACTTCCCCCAGCATGTGACGATGGGTGAGGCAGAGAATCTTGATAGCCGACCAGGATGAAATTATTCAACTCGTCCAATCCTGGTTCACTTTCATACCTGAAAAAAGTGATAGACAATATAACTGAGTTTGTCAAAAGTGGTAAATGCAAAACAAAATTACTCTATACAAATGAATTTCTTTTAGAAATATTTAAAGAACAAACTTGACAAATGCATTAAATATATTTTTGGTATACATGAATCTAGCAAAAAACAATCCTCAGGAAACATAGTATGTAGGAAAAAAACCCAACATCTTGTAATTTTCCAGAAAATCCGTAAAGCAAGTCAAAACATTTTAGAGCTCAAATCAACCAGACATACGATTAACAGAACAGAATTTTACAAAACGTTTGGTACTTTTTCCTCTGCTTTCCTCTTATTATTTATACTTTTATTAATACAATCAAACATGCTCTAATGATCACCTGTTCAAGACAACAGCCTGTACAAACAACCACTTCCCACTTCTCCCTTGTGTTTTTTCTATACAATGATGACACTGTCCAAAAAAACCAAGATCTAAGGTTTAAGACAACCACTTCTCTCCTCAACAACGGGTGATCAACTTGGACAAGTTCAACTGCATTTCACTACCTTAGAATTACAAAGTTCTATCTAACATTTTTGGCTGCTTTGAGTTACCAAAACCATTTGGTCAGAAACAACATGTGCAATCTGCTCTATCAAAAGCATAAGATTATTCAGAGTCGTTATCAAGATATTCAAAGAATTGCATTCGAAAAAAACTTGACATGATGCGAAACTCAAAATTTTTTTATGTCAAATTTCTCAACACTAGGTACTGAGTAGATAAAACTTTGTAATTCTAAGGTAGGGATTTGTTGAATTTAACAGACAAACCAACGTCAACTCGTGACATCGTCCCCGTGCTGTAATGACGCACCTTCTGACAGTAGCATGTGTCCTCTCTAGTGGGGCGTCCATCATACTCTTGCCTCGGAACAACCCCACAGGGTGTTGACCCTTCGGGCCGACCTCTTGACCTTGATCGTCCTCAACCTCCTGTCTGAACATTCGTCCTGACGTTCGACCAGGCACCTCTGGGTCGCGACTCCGTGTCCTGCGAGAAGGGCTGCCCGGACCCCTCTCACCGCCCCGCCCCCTCTCTTGAGCTTGTGAGTCACCAGAAAAGACAGAAAGACCTTTTTGTTTCTTGTGAGCAGAACTGGCCACACGTTGGACAAAAAACGACATTTCTCTGTCCACGATATCTTTGGCAAACACTCGCAGGAAAGGGAGGCTGGCATCTCTGCCCTTCTCGTCCATGATGTCAAGGACTTTGCTGAAGCTGATGGATACAAAGGTATCGAGAAAGTCCAAGTAGGACTTCTTTGTTTCAAAAGGCCAAGAACCAATATCTAGTCGTCCTTTTCTTGAATCTTTGTGACTGACATTGAAGACGAACTCCTCATATGAACCATAGCACTTACTCTTTTTCTTCAGTACTTTGTCCATAATCTGGAATTTAAAAAATAACAAAAAAACATATTTAATTAAAAATGAAAAAAGAAAATGACTCTTTCATCCACTTCTTTGAACACCAAATTTTCTACACCTTATAGCAATAGCTGCTTTCGTTATCAGAATCAATAAGATATAAAAATATAGACATACCGTTAAAGCACTAGTGAATTTAAAAATATCTTTTATGGGACTTCATATTCTTTATTGGCTTCTTTTACCGACTACCAGTTAATGCAAGAATGGACAATCTGTAGCCAGTGGTCAGTAATACTCAAACTGAAAGTCTGTGGACCGTCCACACAAAACTTATGTACAAGACATCTCATCTTTGACTTTGAAAATGGCAAGTTCAAAACCACAGTAGCACTGATAATACAATCATAAATGTATGTTTTATCTCCCCCTTCATCCAAACTCAACAAAACCTGCCATGAACTAACAGCTTATGAGTTTTTTATTTCAGGCATAGTTTAAGCTTTACATACTTGCTGTTTCTTTAACGAAGAAATATTTTTTATTGAATGGAACTTTAATTAATCGTTTTAATTTTCCTCAAACATCAAAGCTGTCAGACTAGAAGTCAATATCTATTACAAATACAAGCAATGCTTCAACACATACAGACAGTAAGAGTGTGGCAAACAAACCCACCATGCATTGTTTATGGAAGTAAACACTGAGACTTTTCCCTCTAGGACTGGCTCCCAGGAAAGTGACCGACTTGCGACCATCCTCATCCATCTCCAGGCTGTCCCCCACAGATCTTCCATCTGCCTCTGGCACCAGAATCACACCCTGGTGTACAGAAAGTATTGTGGCGTCGGTAGTCAAGTGGTTAGGCTACCGGACTTGTAATCATGAGGTTGTGGGTTCAGGGGTTCGAGCCTCAGGCCCAACATTGTGTCCTTGGGAAAGGCCTTTTACAAGAATTCTCCTCACTTCACCCAGGTGGGAATGGGTACCCGACCATAGGCAGTGAAAGATCTTGTCAGTGTGTTAATGTTTTAGCGCCCATAAAAAGGCAGCTTGCACAGTATGCTTCCCAGGAAGTTGAGATTGTTTCAGAATGCTATCAGGTCTGCTGGAGTAATAATATAGATTGTAAAGTGCACAGAGCTTGCTGCTGAGCGGGAATTGGGACTAAACAAATGCTATTTATTATTTATTATTATCATTACAAAAACTGACTTGAGAGAAAAGTCACTCTTATCAATACATATTATATGTCACCCTATGATAAAACTGGCCAACCCACATAATACAAATCTTTTTTTCAATTTGACTAATCAATAATGAATTATCCATGTCATATGCTTAGTCAAACACAAGTCTGAATTTTGACTAGCAATGCTCTTAAAATGTTACAAGTAAAGGTGGCTGCCAGGTTGCTGCACGATGAAACGAAATAAGTTATTTGCGTCTCTGGTAAAATTACTCCACTGGGTAAGCCTGTGTTATCACAAGGGCAATGATATTACAAAGTCAAAATTATCAGCTCATCATGATAGACGCTTTTCTGCCTAGCTTGTGAGAAATCTTACCTTTAAAATTTTGAGTTTCACAGCGTAGCTAAGCGTTTTCAAATGCAATTCTTTGAATATCTTCATAACGACTCTGAATAATCTTGAGAATGTGACAGAGCAGATAGAGACATTTGATTTCTGAGTAATTCAAAACGGCCAAAAATGTCAGATGGAACTTTGTCATTCTTAGGTAGCGATTCAAGAAGTTACAACATCTCTATACTTCTTTACAATAATAAGTAATCAACGAGGATCGCTCTCTATGGTCTTGTCTTCCCCCCCTCACCCCCCCCCCTCACCCCACCCCCCCTCACCTGCCAGGAGTTGAGCAGCCGCTCCAGCCTCTCCTGGACCTCAGGGTGCAGGTTCTCCGTGTCATACAGGTGCTCGGCCAGGATGTTGGCCGTGTCTTCTGTGGCGGGGAGGTCGAGCAACAGCGACATCACAACCTGGGGGAGGGTGGGAGGGAAGAGAGAACGTACGAGGTCATTCTTGAGATGGCTGTGTCCTTTTCTTGGAGAGATTTTTTTTTCTTCTCCAATTGATAAAGACTGACAGCGATCCCACCAAAAAATGTTACCTTAGAAAGGAGAGGTAGATCATCAGTTTTTAAAAAGAATTAGTCTAGTTTTAGTAAGAGTTTTACAACCTTTACAAAGCTATTAGGTCATATAAGTGCTGAAGTTTAGAGGTGTTACAAGAGAGTAAAATACTTGAAATAACTGTGCCCTTCTCTTTGGAAGATTTTTCTGTCTCATTGATAAATACTAACAGCGATCCTACCAAAAAGATGAACCTAAGAAAGGAGAGGTAGATCATCATTTTTTTAAAAGAATGTTATGGTGTTGTGTGAAGTGGTATGGTGCAGTGTGGTGTGGCATGGCGTGGTGTGGCGTGGCGTGGCGTGGTGTGGCTTGGCGTGGCGTGGCATGATGTGGTTTGGTAAGGTATGGTGTGGTGTGGCGTGGACTGGACTGGATTAATGTGGTGTGGTGTGTGGTTGGGTAGGTGTTTAACATGGCTATAGACACAGTAAGAGTCACATAAACACCAGGTTTTGAAAAGCGAAAGATGCCAGACATGAAAGATGCTTAAAAGGTGCACATGAAAACACAAAAATGGAAAGCAGTTTCTGTCTTTACTATTTTTCTATCTTATTGAGCTCTTACACCTATTACAGAGAAGTATCTCCACATGGAAAGGCTTGTGAGTGGCTGCAGTCGACAACAATAGATAATAGAAGAGACATCTTGACTATATTAGCACCCATGACTAGCACATTGGCTTAATTTTAGTTTTAGTAAGAGTTTTAGAGCAATTGAGACACAATAAGGTCATATTATAAGTATTGCTATTGGTGTTGTTGTTCTTTTTATTTTATTATTATCATCATTATTATTATCATCATTATTATTATTATTATTACTATTATTATTATCATTATTATTATGATGATGATGATGATGATGTCCCAAAAAAACTTCATCTCTGGAATAAGTAAAGACATAATAATATAAACTTAATTTTCATAGTTGACAAAATCCTCCTGAGTACACAAACCTTATAGACACTGGCTTCATCCGAGAGAAACCTGCTGAAGGCCACCAAGTGAACAGCCCACTGCAGGGTGGTGAAACATTTACGTAGCCATTCCTCCTCATTGTCCACATCCACACCCTGGTAGAAGACAACAAGAAAGTTCATGAGGTTTGTATTTGTGGAGACCTTATCATTCATTTTAAAAAGTGCCATTGGGGGTTTAATAATTGTTAAAGTATTATGACCCATCAACACAATTTAGATCAATTTCGAGGCAGGCAGGGCCAATCCAAGCTGACACAAATACAACATTAGAAACTGAACTCCTTTTTTTTTTTTTGGTAAGAGTTTTACTGCACTTGCAACACAATAAGGTCATATATATAAAGGCAGAAGATTAGAGGTGTTACAAGAGAGTAGTATACACAAAAAAGAAAAGAATGACCAAACAACACCAGAGCACCTGAGAACCACCCACTAACTAGTGTCTTCTGCATGTGACAAGGAAGTGCCTTACTGCTACACTACAGATGTCAGTATGGGATCCGGTGGCTTTGATTGGCAGAACACAGTGAAACAACAAGAATGTAAGAGAAAGAGACAGAAAAGAACACAAAACCTGCAAAGGTCAGCTGCCAACCACTTATGACACAATACTAACTACCTGTGTACCACAGCTGACACTTTATTACAATTCATAGTTTTTAACTGTATTCTCCACAAAAATACACTTTGCTGACTTTAGAAAACATAACTTCTTTTAATTCTAAATCAATACTTCTCAAGAAGCTCCAAATCGCTACCTTAGAAATACAAAGTTCTATCTGATATTTTTGGCTCTTTTGAGTAACTAAGACTATAAGGTCAGAAACCATATGTTGTATCTACTTTATTAAAATCATAAGATTATTCAAACTCTTTATGAAGATATTAATAGAATTGCATTCGAAAAAGCTTGACAGGGTGTGAAGCTCTATATTTTTAACATCAAATTTCTCAAAACCAGATACTGAGCAGATAACACTTTGTAATTCCAAGGTAGTGAAATGTCACTTATCTCTGGGATAAAAATATTTCAAGGGAAAACTCACCAGGCTGAGAAACTTCTCCCGCTCTCGGAGGTTGATGGACAGCTGGTCCCTGGCATGGAGTAACCAGACGAGCGAGCAGAACTCCCGGAAACTCGACAGGACTGACTTGATGGAGGCGTCCTCACAAGGGTAGGGGAACTCGGACTCCATCAGCTGGTACTGGTACAGCACGTCGGGCAGGTCCAGGCAGGGACCCTCTGTGTTGGCCTGGGGAAAACAAGAAAACAACAGAGGATGAGACGACAACTCAATTTCTTCCTCCACCTTAAATTTTTTAATCGGTGTCTTCAACACATGACCAAAAAAAAACAAGATGATCCATTTCGACAGTCTTCTTTCTTTTTAATTTTCAGCACAAACTAAGGAAAATTTTCATAGAAAATCTTATTCATTTCACAGCAAGAAATGGACAAAAGTAAAGCTAACCCTACCCCCCCCCCCCCCTCCAACAAATATTTCTTTGAGTAACAAAACATTCACAGCCTGCTGTTTCCTTTCTGTTTAAGACATAGCTGCAACCCACAGTAACTCCTATGGTGACCCTGGATGTTGCACACTAGGTCACGCAGTTCAAAATGGGAGGCTATATTTTAATTAAACAAAGAAATATTCAAATACAACCAGGGCATTCACTGCAATTCACTTCACAGCAAGAAATCTACAAAGACAATCATCATATTCACCTCACAGTAAGACAAATTCAAAGGACGTGATTCTCACCTTGAACTGTGTGGCCTTTTTCTGCACGGACTCTAGAACCTGCACGTACCAGATCACGGACGGCACAGACAGGTGAGTTGCGTTCATCACGCACAGCGCCAGCTGGATCAAAGAAGCGGCTTTTTGACGCAGTTGCATCTCATCTTCGGCTTCCATAGAGTAACGGGCCTATCATGGGAGAATGGAGGGAACAAGGGAACAGAGGATCAGAGGGTTGCAATGAATTACCATGTTAAAAGATGCAGAGTACGTAAAGTTATGATTTTTAAAATGTACCCTTTCTCTATTGAACACATTGCATTCTCCTGAGTACCGTAATCTGTTCTTTTATTTATTGGAGGTTTATCAGGAACATCTAAGTTGATAATGAGACCTCTTTCTTTACCTTTGCAGCTTTGAATGGGTTGTGTATTATCATCATAGTTGACAAACAAAAGAAAAACTGAAATTTTGGTCACTTCCATAGACTAACAAAAATGCAAGAATATTTTGTCTGCAAAGGGATTCAACAGTTCAATGCCGAGTTTTCTTCAGATACCAATTCATGAAATACAACATCATCATCGTTATCATCATCATCATTTTACAGCAGGCAAAATACTTGAGACTTGGATATGGTTGTCCATATTTAATCATATGTTCTTAGACGATCTAAGATCATCATCATCATCAACAATGACAGATACGTCACCACTAATACCTTATCAGTCCTTGGAGGCTGAGGGCAGTACAGGGGTGGGGCTGGCAGGTAAAAGTCTTTAGTGACCAGCGGGCTGAACTGTTTGACCACCTCCTTCAGCCGAGTGACCAGCGAGTCCAGAAGCCAGGAGCCGACGTCCACAAAGCCCATCACACCAGCCAGGGAGATGTCCTCCAGGACTTTCGTCAGGCGTGTCACGTCCGAACTCATGGCGGCCATCAGCAAGTCTGGAGACAAAATGTGTCACAGCGTGGTGGAATCAGGCGCTCCTCAATTTTTAGGCATTTGGGGTTATTGATATCATCTTAAAACCTGTTCATTCGTCTACCTTTTCGTGAAAAAAAAAAAACCATCTATGTTGAGTAGAAGTCGAAATATTTGCTATTGAAGGAGGTCAGGGTCGTCTGGTTTAGGAGGTAAAATTAGCGAGAAAAAGGCCGCCAAAGTTTGGTAACTTCCATAGCCTGAGAGTCTTTGAAAACTGAAAATGTACATTTTTTCTGCCTTTAATCATTGTTTTTCAGTATAATCCACACAGAAATGTGTTTTTAAATGGAGGTAAAAGGTGTAAGGCCAAAAAAAGAAAATTAGAAAAAAATTGCTCATCATCCAAAAAATTGCAGATTTCTTTGATTTCATTATTTTGACGAGCGTCTGATATCACCACGATGCCTCACAAATGAGGAAATGGTATAGGTTACTGCCCCTATAAACACTATAAGGTCATTTAAGAGGTGGGACCTCTAACCTTAACATCCATCTCCGAAATGACCAAGCTAAATAGGAAATTCATGTAAAGTGCTATTGTGAAAACTTACCGTCTTTCACAAATTTTCCCATCTGCCTCTTCATTATGGCATCAGGAGTAAGCCAGTCAGGTAGCATCAAAGGCTTCTTTGCTCTACACACACCAGAAAAAATAACAGGATGAGTCATGACAGTTGATCAAAACCAGGTACATGATATGAGAAGTTCTTTTGTCTTTGTTATCAAAGTCACTCACACTGCATGCTTTCTTTGTTAAAAATAACACACAGCAACATAAAGAGTCCCATATAAGTCAACATTACATTATGATAATAATTTTATAAGAATATTCTTTCAATGATGAATTTGAACTAAAACACTATAATTGCATATCTGTGGTTAAAAGGTTAGGCTCTTCACCTTGCATTCAAGAGAATTGAATTCAATT
>NW_004797282.1:290457-310457 GCF_000002075.1 Aplysia californica | reverse complement strand
AATGAGAGCATATCAATAATGCAAATAACACACCACAAAGAAAATAAAGTACTGAGAAGTAAAAGCATCAGGGCTACATTGTTTACACACTTTGGAGAGGAGAAATTGTACAGAAGGGAGGTTTATTCTTGTTTTCGCTGATCAAGATAAGAGAGAAACTGTAGAAGTAGACATGTTTCAAAATCGCAAATAAACTGGGAATACAAAATGTTCCAAATACAACTATAACTAGAAAATAGAAGATGGAAACAAAAGAAACAAGACCTAACAACATTTAATCATTCTTACCAAAAAAAATGAAGACTAATAAAAGAAAATGCACTGATGAGGGACTCGTAAATTTTTTTTAAATGAAGAACAAAGGAAAGCAAATATTAGTGAAAATAAAACTTTGCTAAATCGTTTACATATGGCAACCTAAATAAAACCTTCACAAAAGGCTCGTCACAGTCCCGAAAGGAAAAGAATCAACAACTACAAAAAACCAACACCCGCTCACCTTTTCGCCAGCTGCACCTCCGAGTGGAGACCCTCGCCCTCGCGTATCTGCATCTGGTTATCTCCCTCTCCCATAGTGACGCGCGGAGTGACGCCCCGCGACTGCAGAGACTTGGGGATGGCCACGTACGTGTGCTGCATGCTCTTCTCCGTGAACTTAAGCAGCGTAAAGCAGCCGGTGAGGGTCTTGACACGGGAGTCACTCATCTCCAGCCCCACGCTACTCAGAATAGTGAGTAAAGTCTTGTGGGACAGTTGCAGAACAGAAGCCATCAGATGGTGCTGGCGGCAGTCGAACTGGACCAAGTCCATCAGCTGTCTGTACATAGAGATTACCTGCAAGGGGAATCATTTATCACTCACAGCAATCAACATACAGAAATAAGGTAAGAGTAGAATCGTTTATCACTCACAGCAATCAACATAAAGAAATAAGGTAAGAGTAGAATCGTTTATCACTCACAGCAATCAACATAAAGAAATAGGGTAAGAGTAGAATCGTTTACTACTCACAGCAATCAACATACAAAAATAGGGTAAGAGTAAGAGTACTGGTTTATCTTAGAGGACAATGTACAGTCCTTCATTTTTATATAAATACTGATCAACTCTTGTGAAAATGAGATGAGTTGAGATAAGAAAAGATAAGATGAATGACTGCTATTAAACCACAAAAGGGTAAATTTCTATAAATGCTTTTAAAGGATCCATAAGAGATGCTATCCAATATAACTAGAATGAGGATACTGAGTGCATTCAATATTTTTCTGCAAATATCATAAAATATTTTTTTACCCAGCAATAACACTCTTCTGTAATCAAGAACCACACAGTGGTATAAAAAGCATGCGTTGGGGAGAGGTAATACAGAAGAAGGGACAAACATAATATTTTCCTTTCTTTGAGATTTGTCTGAAATTAATTTCAAATGTGATACAATCATTCTGTTCCAACTTTTGTAATATGAGGAAATGATGAATGTAAAGTTTCAATTGTTCGCCATCCTGAAACTAGCAAAAGATTTGCATAAATAATTTATAAAGGCACATAGAAAGAATGAAAACTTGACAGCAGTTAAGAAGTTTCAAGCTTGTTTTGGTAAACTCTTTAAAGAATTGCAACACAATCAGGTCATGTAAGTGCAGAAGATTAGAGGTGTTACAAGAGAGTAACGAACATAAAAAAGGACAGATGACGACAATAGATGTTTGATAGGAAAGAAAGAGCAAACCACACTTGAGTGGCTGTAAACCACCCACGTGTGTTTCAATTAAAATATCACTTTACCTTGAAAAGACTTGCAGTCTGTACAGCAGGCGGCTTTCCGTGCTGTTCTGTTGCTGCATCCAGGAGATCCTTGATCTGAGGACAATCTAACACCAGGGAGAACAGCTTCACGATGTTGTGCACGGCGTGGTTTACTATCTTGTCCAGATTTGCCGACCACACGTCCGACGTAGTTGCTGCCAGTTTCCACACATTGAAGAGGCTGATCCTTGCCAGTTGCAGGGCTTTCATGGAAGAGTTGGGCTCCGAGAGAAATGATCCCTCGGTCACCTCCAAATAATCGGGTTCCGAGAAGATTATCTTTCCCGAGTTGGCGTTACGCACTGCGCCAGACTGGGCAACAGAGGATGCGTCTTCTCCAAGGGCAAAACTCACCTCACTATCGATGGTCTCATTCAGACTCACGCTTGGATCCTCGAACGAGTAAGGCACATTGATGCGACCAGGTCTCATCTGCTTCTGGCCTCGAGGGGAGGGTTTAACACTTTCCAACTCACCCGAGGGCAAATTGTAGGCACTGGGCAGGGTAAGGTCCAGTCTATGTGTCTCCGCTATTTGCTTGAGATGAGCGGATGACTCCAAAACCAGGTCTCTCATGAAGATAACCGGGCTCAACTCTGAGGGCAGCTGGATAATGATGACCAAGTAGCCATCGGAGAAGAGCAGGATCGGCAACGTGGGGTGAGAGGAAACAGAGAAACGTTGGTGCAACGGATCCATCTCAGAGTTGGCCGAGGGAAGAAGGTCACTGCTTATATTCTGGCCCTGGCGGTCAGACCTTAAACAAAAAGTAATTCAAAAGTTGTTATGTGCAACAGGGAAAAAGAAAATGGACAGGTCCTACATCTTATACATTTCTGTCTTTGAAACCTTCTAGCAAAGGCAAGTGCAGCTTATTGACCCTACTTTGAAATAATGCATAATAATAATGTTATCTGAGATTTTTTTTTACCTCTTTCTAACTTGAAATACAATCCCAGATGCATTCAGCTTCAATAAACTTTTAATAAAAGGTTTGTTCATTAATGACTATAATATTTGGTCCTTGTTAGCTCATTCAAACAGACACAAAGCTTTAGAATACACAGAAATGTTTTTGCAATGTACATCACTGACCAAAGTACAAAATATGGCAAATCGCCCCTTTCCAATCTCTAACTACCTTGAGATCTAATGATGAAAACACAGACATTGAAAATTAATCAGCTAGGCTCCTATATGTGCCATGAAACAGCTTTAAGGGGCCACATTTCTTAAACGGGAGTTTTACTTGTATAAATATCTGATGGTTAAGTGCTAGCCAAAATCCTGAGCCAACTGGCTGGTTCATTCTCACCTGTGAATTATAACTTCAGCTTTATTTGTTGACTTATAGCAGCCAAAAAGCCTACAGTTTGTGCAAAGGTAATTAAATGTTAACTTTAGCTATAATGATGCAAAACTGCTGGTTCTCATATATATATATATACATATACTCACTGCACAGATATAAGAGGTGAAAGGGGCAGGAAATATGCAGGACCCATTTCAACAGAGCAACCTTTGGAGAATACGACCAGCGGTTCCCCAAGCCGAGACAGCAAACCAGCACAACCATTACGGAGCATGATGGCTAAAAATAGATTGTCACTTGTCCAGCTCATGTCTGAAATCCAGTATTGCCTACAATAAAACAAAATAACACCAGAAAAAAGAATAAACACCATATTATAGGCTACAGATATATATTGGGCAGAAAGCATAATAATCTTTTCAACCTACTCAAATTTTCTCACAAGAGAAACAATCCATATCTGAAATATTCAGCAAAACGAATAAAAATTTAAAAGTCTTACTACTGTACTTTTTAAAAGGATGATGTGCAAAATTTCAACATTCTTAATCCAACATCAAGCTTTCTAAAGACTATCTTATTAGAGACTTTAATATACAGGTTGTTCCCATGACCCTTACAAAGACATCTTTACGTTTCATTTGAATTAATATAGACAGCAGCAGATTAGGTCCACTGGCGCCCTATGTACTAGTAAATATGACGGGCAGTAAGTAGGTTCACTTTATATTTGTCATCTAGCAATTATTTCCCCCTTACCGTCCTCTTTTAGCTCCAGGCTCTTTCAAGCCACAGCCTCTCATGTCGGAGACAAGAACTGTTTCTGTGAAAGGTGACACAAACAACACACTCGTCTGGGCTGGAGACTTCTGATTAACACCAACTGCCAGAATCTGGCCGTCATGAGAGTAATGACAGACATACGCCCCTCGCATATTGATTGGTTCACAGCCTTCTTGAATGTTCTTGACTGGATACAACAAACTTGTCCACTCTATTGATACAGCAGGATCCGTTTCTGAAGGTTGCCTGCAATCAAGTAAGGAAAAAGCTGTTAGGTAAAAAAAAACCAGTAAGATGAGCAAAAATAGATATTACTTTACTGCCACGGTTGGAAATTTTTCATGGCTTTACAGGAATGGTAAAAACTCATGTAGATATATATCAAGCTGTGCACATAAGATGGAACTGTATGTTCTCTAATAATCATCACTAATTTATGGTGTTCTCTTGACTTGTATTTTTCTTGATTATGTGAGGCCTGATTTAAAATATGATGAAGTCAGTTTAAATTTTTCTTAGTCAAAAATAACAATGCAGACTATCTACCCATCCAAGTATAGCTTTCCAAGATCTATGACAATTCAAGAGAAAAGACTATAACGGTATAAGACGATCTCAGCTTTCCTGACGTTTTTCTTATTTTTATGTAACTGTCTACGAGGCTTACCCAGTCAGTTCATCTCTGTTAAACCTTAGGAACATGGAGCAAACTGTAAGATTTCCTTTCTGGGTGTAGACAATACTGAGCTGACAGGAGTCTCCAAACACCTGGGACCCAAAATGCAATTAAAAATATCAAGCATTTCAGCAAACACATTAATTATAGATATAAAACAGCCACAAAGTTGTGCAATTTCTGAAGGTGGAGTAAGGAAATGCATACCTCTTACTATAAGTTGTAAGCCTATTCCCTGTTTTGCTGCAGTTAGTTTAGTTGAAAATATGCATATATATGTTAGATATTCATCATAACAACAAAGGGTTTAAGCTGCAAGCTTGTATTACCCACCATCATGTTCAGAAAAAGAATGAGGATTTGGTATATGAGGATACAGTAAGTAACTTGTCGTTCAGGCAAGTAGATATTTATGAACAACTCAAGAATATTTCTTTTAACAATTTGTTCAGATCACCTGATTATTGTTGTACCTGTGATGCAATTCACAACCCCCCCCCCCCCCAAATGTTAGTACACCTCATTAATACATACCTCATTATAGACTCACAAAACTGACTCATTATGGTTTCATGTCAACAACCTTCCTTGACTATAAAGATGCTCTTATAAGTTCATTGTCATGAATTGTATCTTTCAAAAGGTGCATATAAATTTAACTTATGTCAAAACTATATTTGATACAGATATTCTAAAACTTTTGGAAACAGAGGCAGAAAGCCAAATTAGAAAGAATGAAGTTTAGGTGTTGACCTACCAATGATCTTTTTTATAAATATACCGAAAATGCAAATATGTAAACCCTCCAAAAGTTGATACCTCCGAGCTGGTGTACACAGAATCCATGCTGACTTCCTTCGTCTGGGAAGAGGGCAGTTGAACTTGAAGAGAAGTAGAAATCTTGAACCACTTGCCCAACAAGGTGTTGTTTTTGGCATCTGTGGCCGAGAGTTCTCTTTGCCACAGGAAAATGTTCTGGTTTCCCAACACCAGTAAGACTTGTGAACAGTCCGGAGAGGGAAAAGCTTTGCAGCCATCTGTGCAAACAAAAAATATTGACATAAAAGTCTGTCTACCTTACGTCTCACATTATTACATTTACAGGAAAAGTGAAGGGGGTGTGAAAAGAACAGTATTGTAGATGTCTCCGAACCAAAAACCAAGGAAATAAATCTTCAACTCCACTGCATCATAAAAATTATGACTGGGAACAAAACTATCAGCAAAGGCCCATGTAGATATATAATAAACAGTGTAGCACTCATATAGGGAAACATGCATTATAAGACAACACGCACAGAGCGAAGAAATTTTTAGTTCCCAGATTTTTTTCTTAAACAATATCATTCTTTATAGTTAAAATAAAACACATACATAGCGAAATTCACACACAAAGCAGAAAGATTTCTGTGCCCCGCAGATTTAGCTATCTGCATCCTAGACAGCAAATAATAGGTACTGTATTTCAAGCCCAAGTAATTTTATGTCTATCTATAAATGTTGGAAGATAGCATTTGTCCTTCAAATAAAATTCATGAGTCCTTGCCTCTGTGTCATAGCAGTTTCCTTGAAAAGAAATAATTCCAAAACCATTTTCAAAAAAAGTTTGGTTAAAAAGAAAATGATCTGCAAATGCACACAAATGGCACTGTACTCAAACTAAAGTATACTTTCAAACGCAAAATAAAATTCATGAGTCAGTCTCTCTGTTTTACAAGTTTTCAAGTTAAAAATTTATCCCACACCCGCATCCCATCAAAAATAAAAACTGTGATGAATTACCTCCTAAAGTAATATTATTGTCTAAGAGCAAACTAGCAAGTCCACAAATAGTCTTGAGATCATCTCTATCCTTGTGCCACACAAACACCTCGCCTGATGTTTGGACACCAACCAAATGGGAACCTGTAAAGCAAGTAAAAGTGTTGATCAAACAAATATTTTCACACTTACAGATCATCAAAAAAAAATTCTGCCTAAAAGATGTAGAAAGAAAAAAGTCCACCAACACATCAAACTGATCCCTTGCTATCTTTATTAAAACAAAACTGATGGCATATGTAGCTAATTAGGTCAACGAAGGCCAAAAAATGACATTTACAACAGGACTCAAGGAAGTGATAAGGTCAAGCACTCTACAATATCATCTAGCAGAGCATCTCTTTACGTGTTGCACTACAAAAAGCTGACCTCTTCTAAAAATTAACTTCGATTTCAGTTTCAGGATGTAGAAGCTGTTAGGTCACATATGGAGTAATGAACCTATTGGCTTGCACAATAGAGAAAATATTCAACAATAATATCAGGACAACAGTCAATCCAGTTATTTTTAAACAAACAGTCCATTAATACTAGATAAAAAACAGCATTGTTAGATTTAATTTCAGTCCCAGTAATTTCAAACCTCCAGGAGTTGAAGTCAAATAAACTGTGCTTGACAAAAGGCCCGAGAGTTTCGGCACACTCCTCTTGGTCTTCCCAGAGGGGATGTAGAGAACACTGATACGCTTCTCATCCAGCAAAAACAAACTTTCTCGTTCCTGAAAGTACAGAAACACCAAATGTCTTAGCCGTAGGTGACAACAAAAAAAAGATGAGAATCATCTTAGCTGAATATTTATATAACAACATCTATATGAACCCTCTTATACCATAGGTGGACAACAAAAACCAAAGGTTGAATTTATTGACCGTAGAATGTATCTATAGAGGTTAGTACGTTGTGTAGCAATACCACAGCTTTTTTAAAGATGGGAACTACTAACCTATAAACAACACAGGTACAAAGGTCAATAATCCAGAAGTAAATGCTTTGTACTTTTTCAAAATTGGTCCATAAATGGCTGTGTACATGTCAGAAAATTGAAATTGTGGGTATTTTGGAGAAAAGTCCTTTTGAGGAATAAAGAAGGGTAAACGGCACCAGAATATTGAAAACCCATTTATAATATAACTTTCACTTTCACATGTTTATGAATGGAATGAGCTGAAAATTGGTGAGTTTATGTTTTTTGGGGCAACCAAATAGAAAATGGAAGAATTAAAGTTGTAATTTCAATACCTTGGTAATTATATGCCAAATAAATAATTAAATATGCATTATATAATCTATAAAAAAAATAAGCCAAATGTCTTTAAAATAGACATATATGTCCATTCTGTTACATATGGCATATATATGGATGTACAAATCTGTGTTCACAAAGAGATGAAATAGAAAATGTGACAAATGAGTTTTTATTGTAAAATTATTATGCACTCATTTGAATATGATGTGCATAATTAACCAAATTGTAACCAAACAGGTTAATAAATAATATCAAGCTCAGTTTCTTTTTTTTAAACTTATAATTGAAACTATATTATACAAATAACTCAAATTGATTATCATGTGCACAACTAATCAATTACATAGTTATTTTAGCCTAGCAAAATATGTTCCCACCTCACACCCCTTCCATACCATGAAATATGCCTCAGAACTACAATTATATTGCATTCATTCCTATTTGATGTGTGTATTCTGTAAATAACATTGTTCTTCTGCTTTTATCATTATTGAGTAAGTAGGCCTACACATAGCATAAATCCACGGAAATATATATATACCTGAGTGATCTTCACTCTGCTCCTGCCAAAAACATTGTAAATACTGGAAGCAAATACCTTGAAGTCAATATCAGCACTAAATTTGCGTAAACCCGAAATTAAGCCCAAATATTTGTGATAGCAAATAGAAATAAACCTTCGTTGCACCCGTGTCTATGAGTACGGTGTTTTCCGAGGTATTCAGGCCCATCAAAATATCTGTCCAATCAGCGGTTACTCTTTAACACAGCCGTGACAGCACAGCAAGATGGGGGCAAGCTTACACATCTCGCGGCAAGCGTTTCTCGTGTGCGGCAGTGTTTCCCTTTCTGGCTTTTGGGCCACACGAAAAACAGGAACGACATCGATGTTACTTTTTTTCAAAATGCGATTGTTTGACGGATAATTTCACGTAATAGTTTCTATATTATAAAGTTCAGCTTGACTGAGATGATGCAGGAGCATTCCACGGATTAATCGACCACACATTTTTTAAAACAATCTCCTCAAAGAAACTACCACTTTCTTGTCTTTAGTTCGATTAAGACACGGAAATCCGCCAAGGCTAGATCCTTCTTTCTTGTCATTGGTTGCCGAGTTTGGAGATGTTTGGTTACTATTTAGATGGATTTCGCACCTCTACCAAATACGGAGAGTCCGAAAATCACGGTGCCATTCGGTAGGTCTTGGTGACGCTACCAACCAATCCTCTTTCTTCAATAATATCTTGGCTGTCGCTACAGATATTCGAAAAATGTTTTCTTCAGTGAATGCCTCAATTTCTCCTGCGTGTATTGATGTATGGTGCATGGGGCTAATGCAAAGAACAACGCTATATATAAATTTACGTGTTCCCAAGGTTACTACTTGCTCGGGTGAGTCTACCGCGTTTTCACACTGCCGCGCGGGGCCTGTGGTATTGCTATGTTGTGTACACAAAGCTGCAGAGTAAAGCACACTTGATGAAAACCACTGGGCATCTCAACAATCATACTCAAAGCTGATAACTGAAGTCTCAGTTTCTCAGCATTTGCTGAACCAGCCAAAGAGTGAATATTCTACCTGAAACCCGATGCACTTCCTTTTCCACTGTGGTCTTGATCAGTCTCAGTGCTACCTTGTTTAACAAAGTCTGTTTTAATTAGGAAGCCCTCTGACAAGTGCAATATTGTCGACACAATGCACATCACGATAAAAACCCTACAGTGGTACATAATAATCAAGAGAAAAAATCATGATTCTTTGACACGACTAACAGCTGCTCCCTCACCTTGCCAAGCCAAACAATTTTTGGCCATGGTTTTGTCCTCTTGATGTTTGTGGAGGCAAGCACCTCAAGTTTCACTTTCATGATGCTTTTGAAATGCAAGCCTTTGCTCTGGAAAATAAAAAGAACAGAAACTCCTAAAACTGAAAATTAGATATTGACCATTCAAAAGCAATAATGACCAAGTGAGAAATTTCTTTTTCCTCGACTAGAAGAAATGCCAAACAAGGAGTGCAGGTCCGCCTTCACTGGGGACAGCTAGTTTGTGTGCAATGATTTTACAGCAAGTTAACTTTAGAATGTTTAAGCTTTAGAAGGCTAAGTGTCTTTCAGTAAATTAATGCTAGGCCAGCCATGCTACAACGGTTCATTCATGCCTAGTATAGACTAGTATAGTATATCTGAAAGCACTATCCTATCCAGGATCATTTGATGGCAACGAAAATAGCATGATTTAAAAGCTGCTTTAGATCTATATCTTTAATGCCTAATACTGACTTGTCTAAGCCACTCTGTTAAAAACAAAGTGAGCTGTCAAACAAAAACAAACATTTATAAATAAATATTGAAATGCAGAAAATCAAAAATGTTGCTTTTTTTATTAAAAGGTCGCGTTTTTCTTTACCTTGCGTAGTTCGAAGCTTCACTGCCACAGAAATAGTAATATCCAAACGGGTCAAATCTTTAAGAGTAAGTCTGAGTTCATGTTGGAACTCTAAGAATCAAATTCTCAACCCAAAACAATTCAAAGGAGGAATTGTAATTCGTGTTAGGTCTTGAAACATCCAGTGACCGCCATTTGTAAACAGTTACAAATGACAGGTATGCGCTTGAAAGCAACGTGTAAAACTTCTTAACCCTTCTTGGTTGAAATTCCTTTGCAGCTCACTAGATACATAAATACAATGTCTATTTGATGCAAAACAAATCGTGTTTTAATTTCTCTTTTTGCTGTGTTCTGCCTTCTAATACTCACGAGGTTTTTTTAATCATAAAAGTTGTATTTACAATTCTGAATGTAAATGGCCTCCTGGCATATTGTCGAAACAAAGCTGTTGATAGTTACAACCGGAACTGTTTGACTTGATTGAATTGTTCTAAACCAAAACCAGAATAGAACATAACATTTCATTTGCACTTGTACAACGTTGTGCCTGTTTACTCGTTTTACACCTGTTTCCCCAGAATGTTGTTTCATTAGTAAGTCGCTTAATGTTCTAAAAGTTAAATACTTTCCCACTCTTAAGTTTTGCACTTCCACTTTTACTTTTGTCTGTAGTTGTTGAAGTTGAGATAGAAGAGAAAATTTAAATTTGATTGACAGATAGATCTAGATCTAGATCTAGATCTAGATCTAGAAATCTAGATCTAGATTTTTTCTGGATCCAATCCAGTTTAGCAGACTTCATAATTTTGTAGATCTAGATCTAGTAGTAGTAGTTTTACTGGCTATTGTTTACTTTCTCGTGTTTAATTCCGTAATGAGAGACCATTCTGAGATCTATCCCGGCCTACTCAACGAAGTGTTTACAGACCCGGTAACGCGGAACGAAGTATAACGTAGACCCTGTGGGGGAAATCTTTTGTGATTTCGGAAAGTTTCAGCGCCCAGACCCGGTAGAGTGTGTCGTATGTGAGTGTGTGTGTGGAAGAGAGAGAGAGGCAGGCAGAAAAAGAGGGGAGAGAGATTGACAGAGAAATAGGAAGGGTGACTGATCGATTGAAATTATGACATTGTTCTTTTCTTCAAAGTGTCTTATTGATTTCTCCAACTCCAAAACGGAGGAAAAACGATTGTTCCTCGAAAAGACACCCGCAATCTTCATTTACAGTCGAACGGAATCGCAAGGGAGCCAGGAAAAATTCAGTCTTAGACTAGGGGAATTTATTGGGGAGATGGAAGGGGGGGGGTCAAAGGCCCAGCAGGTGGGATCAAAGGTCGCTTGTCCGGTCGGCAAGCAGTCAGAAGTGGTCAAACTTCACACCTCTCAGCTGCTATCCTCTCTGACAATGACATGGGTCAGTCTTATTTATCTAGTTACCTCCAGTGCATGCATTTCATAGGACCACTGTTTGACTTATTAAAAACATCAGAAGCATTTGAACATCTCCTTTGCTTCCACCCTTAGCCCCACCCATCGGTGTAATAAGCACAGACAACCAATGCCACCCCTCACTGCCATGTATCAACGATTAAAAGAACTCTTTTTCTTGGTTGACTGTACGATCAGAGTGGCAGGCATTTGTCAAACTAACTTCACACTTCTGGCCTCTGGCTACCAATGAAAGTTTCCTTGGTGGCTCGCTACTAGTGAGATTTCACACCCACACCACCCTGACCATCTTCATCGCTCAGGGCTCACATACAGTCAAACCTGCCTTAAGGGAAACCCGTATAAAAAATGGAAACCTGTCTGAACAGAATCTCCACGCTCCCCCCTTGATATATTCCTCTTTATTTACCTGTATAAAACGGAAACCTGTCCAACGCGGAAATGGAAAGAAAAATCCGCTCCCTTCCGAGGGTTTCACCTGTCTAAGACGGAAAATGCTTTGCCCGCTCAACCTTGATTTGAAACAAAACTCGCAGGTTTGGTTCCGCCGGCTCTAAACTTAACGCTATGGCTATGCCGCTGGCCGATGAAGAGGAGTAGGGGTGCAATTTGGGGGTAGATATTACCCCATCATGTGAGCCCTGAGCGATGCAGATGGTCAGTGTAGTGTGGGTGGGAAATCTCACGACTTCTCATGAGAGTGCTCGAGTAGCGAGCTACTACGGAAACTTTCCTAGGTAGCCAGGAGCCTTAGCTCAGGACTCAATGAACAGTTTCCTATTAGAGTAATGCTTGTGGCGTGAAAAAGGCAGCTACCGTCACCCTCTGTAGTCAGTCGTACCCTGGCCTGCCCATGTTTCTGCATTAATGATTTTGCGGTTTTGTCAACTGATGCTGTTACCGAAGAAGATGACGAGTTCTCTTGATATGATATTGTTAAATATATAAAAGCTTTTCTTCTCGAGCTGCGACTTTACGCAACTTGATGTAGCCAATGTGCACCACCTGAAAGTAGGTAGCGTAAACACGGCCTCGCGAGCACTCGTGGCCTTCCGACCGCGTGGTATCGGTGAAATCGGGGTAATTCCGATCGCTGTTTCTTAGCTCTTTCGCGATAAAACACCAAGTGCCGTACACCTTGTAAAAGTTCAGCTTTTCTTCGTTACAATGGTGTAAGTTGTTTATATGTCTGATTAGTAGGAGCTGGAGAATCGCCGACGAAAGCGAAGCCCCTCGCAGTCGGAATGCGTGGTCGGCCGGTTGAAAAATTGACACGGGTGCATTCAAATGCTTCGCGGAACGAGGAATGATTAAATGCCGTCTTTTCATTGGCGGAGAACTGTAGAGCTTTAAATGCCGTCTTTTCATTGGCGGAGAACTGTAGAGCTTTAAACGGGCTTTCCCGTGGTATGTGTTTTGCCTTTGGCGTCTAAATAGAAAGCTTTTAAAAATACTGTCAAAATGTTTAAAGATCACTTTTTACACATAATATGTAAAATACCGGCTTAAAAAATATATCTTATAAAAGATCAGCTTATTTTCTATTAGAATAAAGTAATCAGCTTGGAATTATTTTTCATCAATCCTTCCACGAGACTCAGAAAGCATGTGACCCCGCACGCGGGGTACACTACAGTATAGAGCCGACTCGCTCGCCGCGGGGCCCGGTGCGGCGCCGGCGGGGTCAACGCTCGGTGTTTTTGTCGAAATAACGACAGATCATCGTGTTTGAGGCGATAAAGTACTGATTTGTAATGATCTCACTGTCTTGAAAAAAATTAGGCTCCATATATTTGTTATAGTGATTGTACTCTGTTAATGTGGAGATGTTTAGTGCTCTTGGTACTCTTTTATTGTCTGTCAAACATGGGGTTGCAGCCAGTGACTGACTTTAACAAATTTGACCAAATTTTAAACAACTACCATTTTCTTAAAAATTGACTGAGAGGTTAAAGAATGGTACCAAAATGCTCAGTGGATATAGGCCTTTCAAATGGAACTGATAAATTTGGCATAGAACTACTTTGAAAATTTAGTTTCTGGTACCTACTGAAAGCCTAAAAGCAACATGTTAATCATACAAAGGCAGAAAGTCATTGAGTTAATCAATCTTGGCAAGGATAACACAGCAGATTTAAAATTACAGAGGTGTGTGTTTGTGGGGGGGGGGGGAGTGTGTGTGTGTGTGTGTGTGTGTGTTTGTGTGTGTTTGTGGGGGGGGGGGGGTGATTAAATACTAAAGGAGAGGGTTTTACCGTGTTTCCGGCAGAGCGCATAATCAACGTTTGTGAAATCGGCTATGAAAACTTCGGCTTCGGGCACTCTTCATTTACAAGACAGTCAATACTTTCATGATGAACCATTGAAGTCGAACACTGTCTACATTGCAGCATGCAGTCAGTGTGTTACCCCTGGAAGCGCGCAGCTATATATATATAATAATATATTTATAGGGCATGAGCCGGGCTACCCGGGAAGGGCGCAGGCCCTAAGGGCACAGACGAGTACCTTTTGCAATGGGAAATTTCAGTATTCTTTTTATGGAAAATGACGTAGTAAATTGTCGGTCAAAGTTATAAAATGGGGGCTCTCATGGCCTAGAAGTTAAGGTGTTCGCTGCTCATTCAATAGGTCCTGGGTTTGAAACCGGATAGCGAGAAATTTTTCTTCTCTAAATTGTCTCCTTTCACCTCCTTTTCTGCACTCTGTCGTTTGCTTTTGTCTCCACTTTCTGCCCCCTCCCTTCCTCACCTCCTTTGCCCCCTCCTCTGGGCTCCTGACTCTTTCTGCAGCCATATTTATAGCTACTCTTTGGCTCCTTCTTAGTAACTGCTGTCTTTCAGTCACACCCCTGATCTTTTGGTAGGAAAGATCTACCCCTAGCCTTCTCGGACAAGGATGAAAAATGTCGGAGGCCTCGTGTGCAAGTTGCGCAGTTAGAGATCCCTTGGTTGTCCGAAACAGATAATAGTAGGCTTTGGCCGCCACCCAGGCAAAATTCAGAATTTCCTACCAACTGAAAATGTTAAATGTGTCCCCCGCGCTCATATGACCTTATGCGGTTGCAAGTGCCGTAAAACACTTACCAAAAAAAAAAGAAAAGTTATAAATTATGACGAATGACTTTGCAAGTTATCTTGACCTCGTAGAGCCAAAGATTCTCTACTAGACTCTAGTAAAGATTGATAAAGTGACACGGTCCAGCTGAGCGACTTCATGCTATTGCTATATGATCACTTCAAGTTTCGCCGTGCTAATGTACTAATTTTTTAGTTCATCGCGTTTTGCTCTTTGTTTGTAATTTGATCGCTTATCATTTTTTAATGGCTCATTCTATCAGCTTTAACACTTTGCTATCACAAGGCTCATATAGTAAAAACTATCTTGCCATCAAAGGCATTTTGGGGTAGATCCAAAGAAACTGGGTGGTAAACATCGCCTATCGGCGAGATGTGACAGCAAAGTGTTAAGAAAACATATGGTTTTATATTTTCTACATGAAAATCTCTGGTTATGTCTACTTCGCACTCAAGCACACCTCGGCTTAAAGCACACTTACGCTTTGTCACGATGACCGGCATGGACTATATAGATTACATAAACTTCAATATGTACCTCATGCATGCGAAGCATCCCTGCCTGGAAATCAAAGGGATCCCCAACACAGCTGGGACACAGACATCCCTCTTCAGTGCTTTCTGACCAGAACGCCCAGGCACTTGGCTCACATAGACCAACACACCTTCTGTGCTACCACTTTTCACAAGACACTAAAATAACATAACATTAACATCATTATTTTATTTTTTTATTTTTTAATGAGCGGACAAATGTTAAAAGGTGAAAAACAGACATGCAAGATGAGGATTTCTCAGAATGTCCCCGTTTTGTCGCTAACAAATGAATTGGTTCACTGGTATTAATGAAAACACTGTATAAAGAGAGAAAGTCAGAGAGAGAGAGAGATACATTCCGACAATCTTGAGTATGTATTCAAGATTGTATTCTTTCTGTCAGTTGGTTTCGGACGGTTTAGATAGGTTTCAGTAGGTTTCGGAAAAAAGAAGCACCCTGCCGTAGCTGCATTGCTCTCAATGACAATGTCTAAGTTGGCTCCTTCAGAGTCATAACATAAAAACGGAGGACTTTTTAACTATAAGTCTACTCTCAAATTGCTGTTCCTCGGCATTCTTGCTACCCAATAGGAGTAAAAATGCAAGGAAAGCAGATAATCTGAAAAAAAATGATCTGTATTTTACGATTTGACTTAGTGTTAAAACAATACCATACTGGTTTTAATTTAAAAAAGAAAATATGGGAAATAAATCCAAACACAGATTACTGGTATATCGAAGGTTTCAAGAGAAAAATAGAATAGGATCTGAATTGATTGGAGCTAATTTTGCATTTAGAGGTTGTTTCGAAAGTCTCCCATAAATTTTTTTTGTTTTTATAGACTAAACCTCATACTACACTTTTAGATCTTTGCAAGAACTAAGTACCCGGTATGTACTAAATTTGGTCAAAATTTATGCCTTCATTTAAAAGTTATTACGAAAACCGAGGGTTCCGTTATTTTGTGTCACGCGGTATTATATTATATTATATTTGGTCGATAACTTAATTGTTAACGTACTCGAGTGTTGTTACTAGTAAATCTTGTTAATAAAATTTGTTTTGTGGGTCATGATTTTTTAAAAGGCTGTCCTGCTTTTATGCTATCGGTACTCAAATTGTCATGTTTTTTAAACTAAAAATGTTAAGCCTGTATCAGTGCATCAGGGATGGGAAGGTTGCAATTTTTAGGCAGTTTACTTTGCAATTTTTTGCAATTTTTCTATTTCAAAAATGCAATTTTCAGCAGGGCCAGCTTTGTTTCAAAACTGCCCTAACTTACATTTGGGCAGAAAGAGTTTTGATTGTCGTGGTTCAATGCCGAACCTGTTTGTGTGTTCCTTTTGTGTGGTAACCTCTCCGCTCTTTCATCCTGAGACAACTTTGGCTCTGATGATCTTTTTAACTTCATATATATTATATATGTAACATTAATGTTGGATAGTGATGTTAACTTTGGGTAGTTCATAAAAAGTGTCAATCATTTGCTAAAAAATTAATTCACTTTTTCCAGTTAAAAGATCTTCTGAAAGAAAAAAGATGGTATTTATTTATTTTTCTATTCTTTTTCAGGTGCCGTCCAGCAATCATGCCAAGCTTGTTTTCATGGAGAATGGATTTGTATTGTTTGATAGTGACTGGAGCTCAGGCTATCAGCACTGTTGTTCGCACATCAAAAAAATGTTGGGTCTTCATGGTTCGAGATGCATTCAAGCTCAGCATGGCCATTTCGCTGTTTTTGCTCATTCTGAATTTCATAATTATTTCTTATGGTCAGAACAGTGTGAAGTCCCTTGTGCTTCCAGCAAAGCTTCGGCATGGTTTTGTGCCCGCTTTTCCTGATCATTATTTCCGTAGTAAAAGTCACATCAGCTCACCCACAAATCAGTCGCTGAAAAGTGTGAAAGTGGACAGATACTTGCAACACCATGCGCAGAAAAACAGCCTCATCAACAAAGTACCTCCTGTTCTGCATGTCGTCTGGTGTGAGGAAAAATATTTTACTTTTTCCAATTACCTTAGTGTGCTATCTGGATTTAAGGTGATCCAACCGTCTGTCATCTATCTTCATTTACTTGGCCAGCCAGAAATGGATCCAAACGGCTATTATCAGTTCTTGTCAGATTTGAAAAGAGACGTCCCATCCCTTGTGCTGTCTCGACTGACTCATAAAGAAGCTTGCTCTAGTGACCCTGTCACTTTAGCCCTCGCCTACTTAAAAATACTTGGCCCCAGAGGTGGAATCGTGATCAATGGGCAAACTCTTTTAAGCCCATCCCCTGATTTTGATAGTGTTCTTAGTCATAAGGTTAGTGTGATGCGACAGGAAGAAAGCCGTGCTCCATTAGTGGTTACTGCTCAGTCAAATCTCGAACTGGAAAAAATTTCAAATGAAGAGGATTTTCAAAAGTTTTTACACTCCAAAAGTCTTTTTGACAGTTTTTGCGCTGTATCTGATACATATTCCTTCCAGAAAAAGAACACCTGTGTTTATATAACGAATGATCTTTTTCCTGTCCATGTTTTGGGAGGTGAATCTCAGTTTCGTCAGTTAATGCGGTGGGTTGGTTATGGCACATCCCAGAAAATGGAAAGTCTTCCAGAAAACTTTGATATTGTTCCAAATATCGTTCACTATGTTTGGCTCGGACAGCGCAGTTTAAATTTCATGGGCTACCTCAGTCTTCTTAGTAGTATCCATGTCCTAAAAGCGGATCAGGTATATATCCATGGTGATTATGAACCTCTCGGGGACTACTGGAAGGAAGTTGTGAAAGATAAACGAGTCAACTTCATCAAGAGGGATTTTCCACCATCAGTATATGGGGAACCAATAAAAAAATTCGCTTCTCATGCAAGTGACTATCTCCGAGCTGATATTCTTCTGAGGTATGGGGGCATATATGCTGACTGGGATGTACTTTTTGTGAAGCCTATGTGGCCGTCCCTCCGGCGACATAAGACGACGGCAAATGTAGACTGGCCAAAAACCGGCGTGTTTCCTGATGTGATTAACCTTGGGGTCCTTATTGCAGCTCCCGGGGCACCGTTCCTGAGACACTTCTTGGAATCCTACAGATGGTACCTGGATAACCACTGGTCCTACAATGCCATTCACATGCCCTATAAGGTGTATGAGAAAGTGCCTTCATCGCTGAATATAGACAGGCATTTGCAGGTTTGTCTTTTTTGTTTCTATCTATTTTGTTCCTTGGAGATTGCCACAGAAAAGTATTTTCATCTGCAATACATTGCTTGCAGAGGTCTTTGGACTTTGTTATAATACTTAAAAGCACAACAATAAAAAGAACGACATCATGGTGTGGAGGGAACTGTCTATTTGGAATGAACTGTGTTAGTTCTCTCCACATTCGTGCAAACTTTTGGAACCTTCGGTGACACTGTAAAGATGACTCCTCTAGGGAGCGTGACTGAGGGTGCCCACATCGTGACTCGAAAGAGCTGAGGAATGTAGGACAGACATGATCTAACCAATTAACTACTAACCAGTTGTGGTAGCCATCTCCAGCTGGGGTTCTGGCAACACTTAGATGTGAAACTTACCCAAAAAAATGTCATAAGAGTGAAGAAACATATGTATTCACTTATTTATTAATGTATTTATGTAAAACATTTTCCTGTGTGTTTACTCTATGACTAACAGCTAATTTCAAAACCCAAAATGTAACACACTTTGTTGTTATTACCAAGTACAAAAACGCCAGATGATAGAATTGGGCAGGGTAAAAAAAAAATTTTTTGTTCTCTCCACATTATGATGCAGCTGTTCTTGTTGTGCTAGTAAAAAATGTCAAATGAAGATTTTCTAAAAACTTGCTTTTTTAAAGTCTTTTTGACATTCTTTTTTTTTTTTTTTTTTTGTTCCATCTGCCATACACTCAGATTAGAAAAAGTTATATATTTCTGTGTTCACATAGTAAATGACCTTTTTCCTTTCCTTATTTTTCTTGGTGAATCTCAATCTCATCACTCATTTATGGCACATTCCAGAAAATGGAGAATCTAGAAAACTGAAATATTGTTCCAATCATTGTTCACTATGTTTGGCTCGGAGAGTACAGTTAAAATTTCTTGAGCTACCTCATTAGTCTTCATAGTAGTATCCATGTCCTAAAAGCAGTTCAGGTAATTTCAAGCCATGGTACTTTAATGAGCCTCTTGAGAACAACTGAAAGGAAATTGTAAAGTATTCTGGAGATTTCAATTATTTTTCGTAAACTCCTTTTTTTTTAAATTGGGGGGGGGGGGTAGGGATGGATGGATGGATGGATGGATGGATGGATTAATGGATGGATGGGTGGATGGAGGGAGGGAGGGAGGGAGGGGGATGGATGGATTGATGGATGGATGGATGGATGGATGGATGGATGGATGGATGGATGGATGGATGGATAGATGGATGGATAGATGAATTGTTGAATTGAAATAGATAGAGAGATGGACAGACAGACAAACAGACAAACAGACAGACAGACAGACAGACAGAGTAATCAATACCATAAATGCTCCCTACTTTTCACTCACGCCAAACACTATTAATCACACGAGCGAGCATCGAATGTATAATCTTTCAGTATCGCTGTCGGATCATGATACCGATACTGAATTATTCAAAAGATACTCACAAGATATTGAAAAGAGCTGGTCCGAGGGCGAGGATTATCCTCTTGTATATTTGAAAGGTTTAATCGGATTATCATAATTTAAACTGGTGTAATCTTCTTTGATGTTAAAAGCATGTTTCAAAGACTCTTAGGGGGTTGAAAAACTCGCGTATAGCTTTTGTTAAATATCATAGGAATATAATAATCTATAATGGGATGTTATGTAAGGAACTCGTTTTATTTATTTCGAGTGGTGTTTGTGTGTGTGTGGGGG